>NW_020954596.1:11316255-11403436 GCF_900497805.2 Vombatus ursinus | reverse complement strand
GATAGATAGATAGATAGATAGATAGATAGATAGATAGATAGATAGATGTGTGTGTGTATATGCACACATATATATAATGTATATATAATACATTATATATATGTATATATGTATATATACTCCAGAGCACTGTATACCAAGTTCTTACACAAAGGAGGTGTTCAATAAATACTTTATTGAGTCACTGTTTTTTCCTGTCCTGCAAAATAAGTCATCTCTCATTTTCAGTAATAAAATCATTGAACAGGTCTAACAAATACTGTCCAAATCTTGTTCTGTTTCCTCCTAAGTGATCTACTTTTACCAATACTAAGTGTTACTGTGAGGGGGGAGAAAGTAAAAAAAAATAAGAACTAGTTCTTGATGCTGATGGGCACTGGGAGCCTTTGAGTCCATCACTGTCATTGTGCATAGCAGGTATAGGCAGACAAGACACTAAATGTCTTGTTCCCTCAGTTTTCTTGTTGGATGAAATTGGGCAATGCTGGCTTGTCAAGCATTTGGGGATTCCCTGATGGGCATTAAGTACATGGTGTGTGGACAATAGACATTTAGTTCTACGTCCTTCAGCAGGGGATTGAAAGAAACTATTTTCAGGGAGTAGGCAAACCATGGATTTAATGGGGTTTTACTGGGATTTGGAAAGATTTAACTTAGGTTCCAGAACTTTCTAGAGGGAGCAGAACATGGTAAAAATCCCACTGGATTTGTAGCCTGAGGATTTGAAATCAATTCTTATCTCTGATATTTACCTCAAATAACTTGGCAGCTTCATGTCTCTAGTAATGAGAGAGCTAAACCTGAAGAAGACCTGAGTTCAAATTTAGCTTCAGATACTAGCTTCATGACCCTGGGCAAGTCATTTAATGTTTTCTTGCCTCAGTTTCCTCATCTGTAAAATGAGGATAGTAGTAGCATCTACCTGTCAGGATTGTTGTGGGGATCAAATGAGATAATACTTGTAAAATACTTTGCAAACCTTAAAGTGCATGAATAATGATAATAATAATAATCTTCTCTGAACTTCAGTTTCCTCTTTTGGAAAATGAGAGGTTGTACTTGATGATTCTTAATGACCCTTCCAGCTCTGCAGCACAGTGAAATGGAAAGAGCTCTGGTTCCAGAATCAGAAGATTCAGGTTCAAATTTGGCAGACAATGCTTACCGCCTTTGTGACTTTGGACAAGTCACTCAGCCTTCATAGGCCTCAGGTTTTTTATTTGTAAAATGAGGGAGTTGAACCAGATGGCTTCTGAGGTTCCTTCCAGGTCAGACCCTATGAGTGCAACTGACTTGTAAGATTATCCATTGCTGGGGAGTCAAGATGGTGGAGTAAAGGCAGGGACTCACCTGAGTTTCCCCCCAAACCCCTCCAAATACCTTTAAATAATGACTTTAAATAAACTCTAGCATGGCAAAAACCACAAAAAGACAGAATGAAACAATTCTCCAGCCAAAGACAACTTAGGAGGTCAGCAGGAAAGGTCTGTCACACCAGGGTGAGAGAGGAACATAGTTCAGCATAGGCCATACCAAGCAGACCCAGCCCCAGCAAACCAGAAGCAGGCCTAGGAGCAACTGAATCACTGGCAGCAGTGGCGGTTTCCAGACCTCTCAGCCCACAGATAGTAAGGGGATCAGACAATGGGTCAGAAGGAAATTTACAAGAGGTTCCTTTACCAGAGGCAGGACACTGTTGCATTGCCTATACTTGGATCTGGGTCACAGTCCTGAGTCTTAGTCCCAGTGCAAGAAAGACCACCAGCATGCCACAGCTTGCACCTGCAGGGGAGGAGGGAGCCTGGTCACAGTTCCAGGGTTGAAAATAGTGCTTTTGGTCACTCATAAATCAGTACACAGTACAGGAGAGTAGTAAACACACCTTTCCCTAGATCATACTACTTTGGAAAAGGCCAAAAGTTACAGGTCCCTAGAATTAGTTCTGAAAATAGCTGCATAAAAAACTGAAACTTGGGAGAGTGCTCCCTCCACTTGGGAAGCAAAGCCCCACTTTAGCATAGAGTTAAAAGTCAAGAAATAGGCTGGAAATGAGCAAACAAAGAAAAAAAATCTGACCATAGAAAGTTACTATTATGACAGGGAAGATCAAAACATACACTCAGAAGAAGGAAAAAAAAGTCAAAATTCTTGCATCCAAAGCCTCTAAGAAAAATATGAATTGGTCTCAGGTCATGGAAGAGCTCAGAAAGAATTTTTTAAAATCAAGCTCTTACATGAGGTAGAGGAAAAATTCAGAAGAGAAATGAGAGTGATGCAAGAAAATCATGAAAAAAGAGTCAAAGCTTGGTAACACAAAAAATACTGAAAAAAAAATAACACCTTAAAAAACAGACTAGGCCAAATGGTAAAAAAAAAAAAAAAAAAAAGGCACAAAAATCCAATGAAGAGAAGAATGCCTTGAAAAGCAGAATTGGCCAAATGGGAAAAGATATACAAAAATTCACTAAAGAGAAGAATTCTTTAAAAAATAGAATTGGCCAAATGGAAAAGGAGGTGGAAAAGCTCACTAAAGAAAATAATTCCTTAAAAGTTAGAATTGGGAAAGCAGAAACAAATTAGTTTATGAGAAATCAAGAAACAATAAAACAAAACCAAAAGAATGGGGAAAAAAATAGAAGACAATGTGAAGTATCTCAGTGGAAAAAAAAACTGACCTGGAAAATAGATCCAGGAGAGATAATTTAAGAATTATTAGACTACGTGAAAATCATGATTTAAAAAAAAAGAGCATAGATATCATCTTTCAAGAAATTAGCAAGGAAAACTGTCCTGATATTCTAGAACCATACAGTAAAATAGCAACTGAAAGAATCCATCACTTACCCCTTGAAAAACATACCAAAATGAAAGCTCCCAGGAGTATTATAGCCAAGTTCCAGACCTCTCAGATCAAAGAGAAAATACTGCAAGCAGCCAAAAAGAAACAATTCAAATATCGTGGAGCTGCAGTCATGATTACACAAAATTTAGCAGCTTCTACATTAAATGACTGGAGGACTTGGAATATGATATTCCAGAGGGCAAAAGAACTAGGATTACAACCAAGAATCACCTACCCAGAAAAACTGAGTATAATCCTTCAGAGGGGGAAATGGACATCCAATGAGAAGGAAGACTGATTCTAGAGAGGAGTTTGGAACTATACTCAAAGGTCTATAAAACCATGTTTACCTTTTGACCAAGCAATACCACCACTGGTCTATATCCCAAAAGAAATTTTTAAAAAAGGATCTTCGTGTACAAAAATATTTATAGCAGCTCTTTTAGTGGTGGCAAAGATTTTGAAATTGAGGGGATGTCTATCAATTGGGGAATGGCTGAAAAGGTTGTTGTATATGAATGTGATGGAATACTTTAAGCATAACACTTTATGCTTTAAGAAATGATGAGCAGGATGCTCTCGGAAAAACATGGAAAGACTTACATGAACTGATGCGAAGTGAAGTGAGCAGAACCAGGAGAACTTTGTACACAGTAGCAGCCATATTATATGATGATCTACTATGAATGTTTTAGCTATTCTCAGCAATACAATGATCCAAGACATTTCTGTAGGATTTATGATGAAAAGTGCTGTACATCTCCAGAGAAAGAACTGGTAAAGTCTAAACGCAGATCAAAGATATTTTTTCTTTACTTTCTTTATTTTTCTTGGAGTTTCATTTTTGTCTGTGTTTTTTTTTTTCACAGAATCACTTACATGGAAATGTGTTTTGCATGATTACACATGTATAACATGTCAAATTGCTTGCCTTCTCAGTGAGGGGGGTAGGGGAAGGAGGGAGATGATTTAAAACTGAAAATTTGAAAAAAAGAATGTTAAAATTGTTTTTACATGTAATCAGGGAAAAATAAAATGTTAAATAAGATCGCCCATTTCTGGAGCTAGAGTAAGTGACTAACAAAGCTGAGGTTTGCAGGATGCTGGGGAGGCCCCTTAATCTATGGGCTCACATTGTGTAATGATATGTTTCTCTCACAACAACCCTATGAAGCACATAGAATTAGTATTATTATATCTATTTTATGGATGAGGATTCTGAGACTCAAAAATACAATGATGACAACAACAACGACAATGGTTAACATTTCTATAGTACTTTAAGGTTTGCAAAGTGCTTTACAAATATTACCTCATTTGATCCTTACAATAACCCTAGGTACTATTATTATCCTCATTTTACAAATGAGGAAACTGAGACAGAAAAAGGTTAAGTGATTTGCTTAGGTTCATACAGCTAATAAGTTTCTGAAGCCAGATTTGAACCCACTTGACTTGTTCACATGCCTAATAAACCATGCAGTGGGAACTTGAACTCAGCTCTTCTGAATCCCAGACCCAGTTCTCTTTCCACTAAACCACCATGTCTCCCTTTCAAGTAGCTTGTTGGTGCCTAAAATTCCATTGTTTAACAATTAATTCCTTTGACTTGAGAGGCCGGCACAGCATATTGGGTAGAGGACCAGCTTTGTACTAGGAAGACTTGGGTTCGTGTCTCACCTCCAATACGTAATAGCAGTGTGACCCTGAGCAAGTCACTTAATCTTTGAGTATTTTATGTAAAACCCTAAAGCTCTAAATTGCAGAGAAGTTGCTGACCTTCACCAGCAGGAGGAATTTCCTTATACATAAATTCCCCATACAATGAAATTAATGACCTGTCCCTCTCTTTATCCCTTCTTCTGTCCTTTGGCTTAGGACTTGATCCTCTCTTGGAATGCAAATCATCCCTTCTTCCCAGATAATCATAGCTCATTCACCAAGCAGTTTGGTATGAATGAAATGATTAGATCCTTTCTTGAAAGCAAGTTTTTATATTTGGAAGAGAATGGAGAGGAAGAGAGGCTGAGACAGACAGGGATAAAGAAAGAGACAGAGACACAGAGAGACACAGAGACTGAGATGGAAGCACAGAGAAACAAAGGGATATCAGGACACAGAAACAGACAGAGAATACTAAGAGATAGAGAGCCTAAATTTGCTGAACCCTACTCTCTTCCATCACTGAAATGCCCAATTTTCTGTCTGGCTATTCACTTGTGGTACCATATCCTTTGGACTTATTAAGGATACTTAGGAAAAGCTCTGAAAGTTAACTGTATATATCTGTTCAAGGCACTTCCTCATCATATATGGGATGGATGGAAGCACTGGTTGGTCAGTAATGCTCCACCTACTCCAGACTCACATTGGCTTTGTCCCCTTCTCTTTGTGTGATGGGACCCAAGCCCTAGTCAAAGCCACAATGGTGGCAGGTGAGAAGATCAAGATATCCCCCAGGTAGGCCCCCACTCACCCAATCTCTTCTTTTATGTACAAGGAATTGTACATCCATTCATTCAAAATGGAAAAAAGTAAATAATCTGATTTTTCTTCTGAAGGGAAAAACAGGATTTTGTTACTGTCAGGGAAGGAGAGCAAAGGCCAACAGAGCCTTAAAGTATTGCTTGGGGTGAGGCAAAGGATTAGCATCCATTATAACTGGCTTGATGAGAGTAGAATTGAGTTAAAAGGAATTTCCTCCCTCAAAGTCAAATAAGCAAGACTTGGACTCAACAGAGTGGTGGCTCAGATAGACTCAAAGGAATTCAAAGGAGAGAATTAGCCTAAGCCTGAGATCTTCTACCACCTGGTCGGCTGGCTGTGGTCTTGGGGTTTAATTGCAAAAAAGCAAGATAGCCAGCCTTTGGAGCTAGGTCTAAAAGAGCTCAAAATGCCTTCATGGTGGGAAAGGAAAAAGCCATGCAATATTTCAGAACCCAAGGAGAGAAGCCCAGCTGTGAAAGATGAGCAGATGGCTAAGCAAGAGTCAGTCTAGTGATGTAGCCTAGCAGCTCAGGCCAGCAGGCCACAACTCTTTGCCATCACCAGGCCACCTAGATGATAACACTGGATCTGCTAAGGGATTAAAGTCAATGTCAGAAGCAAAGAAGGGTTACAACAGGGATGCTACCATAGGAGAGTTACTTTGGCTATTCGTGTTTGTATGAACTGATCTTGAACCCCTGCACCCTTCTTCATTCATCCTCTCTCTCTCTCTCCATTTGTAGGGTGAAGGGTGGGAAAGTGGTACATTGTAAATATATGTGCATGATCTGCTCTGTACTTTGCAATACTGCTTAATTAAATGTCTAATTGTTTTTTTTGTTTAGTATTTTATTTTTCCCCAGTTACATGTAAAAACAATTTTAACGTTTGTTTTAAAATTTTTGAATTCCAAATTCTCTCCCTTCCTCCCCCTCCAGCCCCCTTTGTTGAGAAGGCAAGCAATTCAATATAATTCATACATGTGTAGTCATGCAAAACATTTCCATAACAGTAATGTTGTGAAAGAAAACATAGACCAAAAAATACCCTGAAGAAAAAGAAAGCAAATAAAAAAAGTATGCTTCAATCTGTATTCAAACACCATCAGTTCTTTCTCTGGGGACAGATAGCATTTTCCATAATAAGTCTTCCAGAGTTGTCTTATATCATTGTATTGTTGAGAATAGCTAAGTCATTCACAGCTGATCATCTTATGATATTGTTGTAACTTTGTACACAGTACATTTCATTTTGCATCAGCTCATGTAGGTCTTTCCAGGTTTTCCTGAGAGCGTCCTGCCCATCATTTCTTATAGCACAACAGTATTCCATCACTATCACATACCACAATTTGTTCAGCCATTCCCCGATTGATGACCATAATCTTAATTTCCAATTCTTTCCCACCGGAAGAGAACTGCTATAAATATTTTTGTACATATAGGTCCTTTTCTTTTTTGCTGTTTATCTCTTTTGAGATACATATCTACTAATGGTATTGCTAGGTTAAAGGGTATGCATGGTTTTATAGCCCTTTGGGCTTAGTTCCAAATTTCAAATTGTACTAAGAATGGTTGAATCAGTTCACAACTCCACTGATGATGCATTAATGTCTTATTTTTCCCACATCCCCTCCAACATTTGTAGTTTTCCTTTTCTTTCCTATTAGCCAACCTAATAAGTATGAGGTAGTACCTCAGAATTATTTTAATGTGCATTTCTCCAATCAATAATGAGTTAGAGCATATTTTCATATGGCTATGGATAGCCTTGATTACTTCATCTGAAAACTGTTCATATGTTTTGATCATTTATCAATTGGGGAATGAATCTTATTTTTATAAATTTGACTGAGTTCTCTATACATTTGAGAAATGAGGTCTTTTTCAGAGAAACTTTCTTCAAAAATTTTCCCAGTTACTATTGCTAACTGTATTTCCCTCCAACCTACTCCCCCATTTATTCTATTCTCTTTCTCCTTTCACCCTGTCCGTCCTCAAAAGTGTTTTGCTTCTGATTACCTCCTCCCCCAACCTTCCCTCCCTTCTAACACCCCCACGCTTCTCTTATCTCCTTCCCCTCCTACTTTCCAGTAAGGTAAGATAGATTTCTATGCCCAATTGAGTCTGTATGTTATTCCCTCTTTGAGCCAATTCTGATGAGAGTAAGGTTCAATCACTCCCCTTATCTCCCTCCTCTTCCCCACCACTGTAAAAACTTTTTCTTGCCTCTTTTATGTGAGATAATTTATGCCATTTTACCTCAACCTTTCCCTTTCTCCCAATACATTCCTATTTCACCCCTTAATTTTGTTTTTGTAGATATCATCCCTTCATATTCAACCCACACTTGTGCCCTGTGTCTATATATACTCCTAACTGCCCTAATAATGAGAAAGTTCTTATGAGATACAAATTATCATCTTCCCATGTAGGAATGTAAACAGATTAACCTTATTAAGTCCTTTATGAATTCCCTTTCCTGTTTATCTTTTTATGCTTCTCTGGAGTCTTGAATTTGAAAGTCAAATTTTCTACTCAGCTCTGGTCTTTCCATCAAGAATACTCAAAAGTCTTCTATTTCATTGAATATCTATTTTTTCCTCTGAAGGATTATACTCAGTTTTGCTGGGTAGGTGATTCTTGGTTGTAATCCTAGCTCCTTTGCCCTCCAGAAGAGCATATTCCAAGCCCCTGATCCTTTAAAGTAGAAGCTGCTAAATCTTGTGTTGTCCCTTCTGTGGCTTCACAATACTCGAATTGTTTCTTTCTGGCTGCTTGCAATATTTTTGTTGCCTGGGCTCTCTGGATTTGGCCATGATATTCCTGGGAGTTTTAGTTTTGGGATCTCTTTCAGGGGGTGATTGGTGGATTCTTTCAATTTCTCTCATTCTAGAATATCAGGGCAGTTTTCCTTGATAATTTCTTGAAAGATGATTTCTAGGCTCTTTGTGTTTTATCACAGCTTTCAGGTCATCCAATAATTTTTAAATTATCTCTCCTGGATCTATTTTCCAGTTGTTTTTTGTCAGTTGTTTTTCCAATGAGATATTTCACATTGTGTTCTTTTTTCATTCTTTTGGGTTTGTTTTATTGTTTCTTGATTTCTCAGAAAGTCATTAGCTTTCATTAGCTCCATTTTAATTCTTAAGGAATTATTTTCTTCAGTGAGCTTTTGGAGCTCATTTTCCATTTGGCCAATTCTGCTTTTTAAGACATTCTTCTCCTCATCGGATTTTTGGACCTCTTTTAACATTTGGCCTAGTCTGCTTTTTAAGGCGTTATTTTCTTCCGTATTTGTGCGTGTGTATGTGTGTGTGTGTGTGTGTGTGTGTGTGTGTGTGTGTGTCTCCTTTACCAAGCAGTTGTCTCGTTTTTCATGATTTTCTTGCATCATACCTTCCCAATTTTTCCTCTACCTCTCTTGATTTTCAAAATACTTTTTGAGTTCTTCCATGGTCTGAGACCAATTCATATTTTTCTTGGAGGCTTTGGATGCAGGAATTTTGACTTTGTTATCTTCTTCTGAATGTGTGTTTTGAACTTCCTTGTAACTATAGTAACTTTCTATGCTCAGAATTTTTTTTGTTGTTTGCTCATTTCCCCAGCCTATTTCTTGACTTTTAACTCTTCATTAAAGTAGGGCTCTGCTTTCCAAGTAGAGGGTGCACTGTCCCAAGCTTCAGGGATATTTTTATATCTGTTTTTAGAGATACTTCTAGGGGCCTGTAAGTTTTCAGTTTTTCCAAGGTGGTATGATCTAAGGTGAGGTGTTTACCATTCTGGTCTGTAAGCAACTACAAGCACTCTTTTCTGCCCTAGAACCATGAGGAGAGTCCCCACTTCACTGCGGCCATAAGCTCTGATATGCTATTGCTTCTCCTTGCCCTGAGACTGCCAACCAGGTCTTCAGCCTGCATCTGAGCATGGGCAAAGTGACAAAGTCCTTCCTCAGTGTTAGCAAAGAGACTCCTATAATCTCCTTTGGACCAGCTGTTCAACGCCTTTGCCATCTGTGGACTGAGAGCTGTTGCTACTGATTCAGTGGCTCCAAAGGCCTGCTCCTGGTTTGCTGAGGCCCAATCTGTACTGGCACCGCCTATACTGGACTTCAGTCTTCTCTGACCCTGGTGCAACAGACCTTTACAGTCAACTTTCTAAGTTGTCTCTGGTGGGGAAATTGCTTCACTCCGTCTTTTTGTGGGTTCTGGCACTCTAGAATTTGTTTAGAGTCATTATTTAAAGGTATTTGGAGGAGTTTGGAGGAGAGCTCAGATGAGTCCCTGCCTTCTTAACTCTGCCATCTTGGCTCTGCCTCCCCTAATGTTTTTAAATGATGTATTTTTGGTTTGTCAAACTCAGCTAACTGAATCTGACCTTGTCCCCATTCCCACACCCACGAATTGCCTGAGGCTGACCAGACATTATCACTCCCAACCCCAGACCATTTTGTAAATGTCCCAAACTCTCCCCTCCAGAGATTCCCAAACTTTCTCTATGGACTTTAGCTTGTCATATAAATCAATTTACCTAGTGAAACTGTGAGATGCACCTAACCCCTCCCACCTTCTGCCTGGCCATTACCTCTTAGTACTCTAAATAAAGCCTGTTCCCAGCCCCCTCTTTGGGTAGCCCAGCATTTGCTGGGTGGTACCATGAGCTGAAATTCACTCACCCTGATTAAAGACCTCCATTCTGCTATATTGCTTTTGAATTCAGGTTGACAGGTTGATCTAGTAAAAAGACAAATATGTGGGACTCATGAACTGATTTTGAGAGGATGCTTACCCAGATTGTGTTGAACTTAGGATAGCTTTCAGGGGGACCACAATTAATTAAAGGCCTGAGTTGTACTACCAAAAAGAAGGACACTTGGACTTGGACTCAAATAACTTAGGATTAACTTTTGCATCTGTTCTGTTTGACCTATGTGACCTTGGACAAGTTGTATTTCCTCTATGGATCTCACCTTCCTCATTTGTAAAGAGGAAAGGGCTAAAACAAAGATCTCCAAGATCCCTTCCAGTTCTAAATTCTAAGTCTGCAATAATATAGTAAACTTTCCTTAAGCAGAAACTGCATTGTTTTTATTTTTTCCCTCTTTGTATCCTCAGTGATTGGCACATTGCCTTCCACATAGTTGGAACTTAATAAATGCCTTTTTGAATTGACTTTCCTTGACTTTCTCCCCCCAGCAAAATACTGTTAAAATGCCATTCTGCCTCCTGTCCCTCCTCCACACCTCAAAGAGAGAGAGATACCATGTGGCAGAATTAGGATACATGGAGGGGTGGAGGTAAGAACTAGAAGGCAGACAGCCACTTCTCAGTATTGCTATTGGCCAGTCTTGCCCCCAGCACCAAAACAAATTTATTAAATTGTTGACCAAACTCTTTCCCAGTCTCTCTCCCTCTAGGTGGGTACCTCCTTGATCTATTTTATTCCAGTCTTCTCTCTACAAGTCTTTTTCTAGCCAAAGCACCAGAAATCTTTTCTTGTTCTAGGCCCACCCACTGTGGACTGTCTTACCCAAACCCTCCCTGGCATCATCACAACAGTCAAAAATGAGCTGAACTGACTGTTGAGGCCCGGAGAGCAGAGTTTCCGGCTCTCTAAGTCTGATTGGATTTCTATCTCTCTGTTCCACTGACTGCAGCCTGGCTGGAGTTGAGAGGCAAGGCTAGCTTGGCTGTGATTTGTATTCCAGGCTACTATCTCAAGCTCCACATCCCCATCATTCGGTTCATCTCAGTACATCTAACCCCTCAATGCATTGGCTAAAAAGCTGCCTCAATTTCTTTAGGTTCAAGGAATTGTGAGGATGACATTTTCTCTCCCTGAACTAACTCTGTGGCCTTAGGCAAATCAGTTTTCTTCTCTGGTCCTCAGTTTCTGTATTAAGGGAAATAACCAAATTTGGAATTAGAAGACTTCCTGTTCAATTCTGGCTCTGACATTGTCATCTGGGTGAATCTGTCACAAATTATGTCAGCTCTGTGGGTCTCAGTTTCCTCATCTGTAAGATGAAGGGTTGGACTAGATGGCCCCTGGAGTCCTGTCCATCTTGGTATCTACTATCTCTTGAGCCTATGACTATGGTTGCCATCCTTTGTGCTTGAAGAGGACCAAAATGACATCATTATGTTGGGGTCAAGGTACAGTGTCTCTGGGGGGCAGAGCCAACATGGTGGAGCAAAAGCAGTGATTTCCTTGAGCTCTTCCCTAAACCCCTCCAAATACCTGTAAAAATGGCTCTAAACAAATTCTAAAGCAGCAGAACTCACAAAAAGACAGAGTGAAACAAATTTCTAGCCCAAGACAACCTGGATGGTTTATAGTAAAGGTCTGTTGCACCAGGCTGGAAGAGGAGCAAAGTTCAGCGTGGGCCACACAGGCAAAGTAGGGGCCTCAGCAAACCTGAAGCAGGCCTCAGGGGACTGAATTAAGGGGAGCTGTGGTGGTTTCCAGACTTCTCAACCCACAAACGCCAAAGGTAACTTAGAACGTCAGTAGGAAAGGTCTATGGACCTCGGTGAGAGAGGAGCTCAGTCCAGCCCCAGCCCCAGTCCCAGCACAGCTCTGGGGCAACAGCTGCTTCCTGAGCTCTCAGCCCACAGACGGAGGGGGGATCGAGTGGCTGATAAGAGCAGGATTGCGGGGATCTCTTTGCTGGTGCTGAGGCAGGGTTCTCTTGCTTTGCCCAGGCTTGGATCTGAGTCACAGTCCTGGATGGCAGTCCTGGGGCGAGGAGGAGCATTGGCACGGTAGAGCTTGTGGCAGTGGTGGAGAGGGAATCCTTCTTATAGTTCCAAGGCAGAAAAAAGTGCTTGTAGTCTCTCATAGACTAGAGCACAGGTCAGGAAAGGAGTGAACACCTTGCCTTTGATCATACCATCTTGGAAGAACTGAAAATTTATACTTCCCTAGAAGTATCTCTGAAAAGAGTTGCACAAAACCCCTGAAGCTTGGGATAGTACATTCTCCACACTGGAAGCAAACTCCTATCTTAACAAAGAGTTTAATAGTCAAGTAATTGGCTGGGAACATGAGAAACCTGTGCAAAAAAAAAACTCAGACCATAGAATCTTACTTTGGTGACAAAGAAGATCAAAACATACACTCAGAAGAAGACAACAAAGTCAAAGCTTCTACATCCAAAGCCTCCAAGAAAACATACGAATTGGTCCCAGGTCATGGAAGACCTCAAAAAGGATTTTGAGAAGCAGATAAGAGGAGTAGAGAAAAACTAGCTAGAGAAATGAGAGTGATGCAAGAAAATCATGAAAAATAAGTCAATAGCTTGCTAAAGGAGACCCAAAAAAATACTGAAGAAAATAACATCTTAAAAATAGACTAACTCAAATGACAAAAGAGGTCCAAAAAGGTACAGTGTGTCTGATTGTGACTGATCAAAACAGTACGAACTCAGAAGTCTCCACCACAAGTCAGGCACAAATAGTCCATAGGAACATTTGGAAGAGAGAGCCTATGACTAGATTATGTCTAAGGCCCCTCCAAGATCTTGCTTTTTTGTTCTATATATTTGAGGTTCCTAAGTAGTACAGTGGATAGAGCAGTGGGCTTGGAATCAGGGAGACTGATCTTCATGAGTTCAAGTTTGTCCTCACACATTTACTAGCTGTGTGACCTTGGGAAAGTCACTTAACCCTGTTTTCTTCAGTTTCCTCATCTGTAAAATGAGCTGGAGAAGGATATGGCAAACCACTCCAGTATCTTTGCCAAGAAAACCCAAAATGGGGTCACAAAGAGTTGGACACAACTGAACAACCCCATTCTGACAGTCCATAATTCTCTATTTCTCAATATGTGTGTTTTGAATGAGAATGTTGAGAATCTATTATTCCCAACATAACTTTGTTCAGTTTCCATTAGTCCCAATGGGTAAAATTGTCAGGCCTTTTAACTGTAATTTTTTATTTGAAAAATTCCCTATAAAGACATGAGAAAAAAAATGCACTACCAATTTCATCACTCTCCTGTCCACCACCACCACCCCAAATCACAGCATCATTGCATTTTTCCTCTACTCTCTAGCTTCAGGATTCATGTCCTTATCACACAGAGACTATTATAATAGCTTCTTAATAGGTCTTCTCACCTCCAGGTTTTCCCCCTTTCAACTCGTTCTCCACATAGCCACCAAAATCATCTTCCTAAGGCACACATGTGACCATATCACTTCCCTGCCCAAAAACCTTTAGTAACCTCCACGTGCTTATAGGATAAAATATACATTCCACTGGTTGCCATTTCAATCTCTTCACAACATAGCTCCAACTCACCTTTCTCATCTGATTTCCTATTGCTCCACTTCTCACATTTTGTGTTTCAGTCAAATCATTGCTGTTCTCCAAACTTGATATTTCCTTCTCTTGCCTTTCTGCATTTGCATGAGTTTTAACCAATACTTGAAATGTACTCCCTTCTTATCTCTTCCTCTCTGAATGTGTATCTTCCTTCAAGGCTTAGTTCAGGCATCACTTCCTTTGGGCAGTCTTCTCTTTCCTTCCCTATCCCACTCTCACCTAGTGGGGATCCCTACTCCATTAAATTGCCTTATTTTTATTTTTCCCCCTAATTGATCAATGCCTTCAGGACAGAGATTATCTTGTTTTCATTTTTGTTTCCCAGAACCAAGTACAGTGCCTTGTACATTGTATGAACACAATACATATTTAATGAATTTAGAGAATCTAGAACCAGAAGGAAAAATTAGAGCTCATCCAACCTAACAACACCCTTAATTTTTCAGGTGTGGAAACTGAGGCCCAGAGAAGGCAAGTGAAAGAGGTCATCTAATCCAACCTCTAGATTGATGAAGAAAGTCGCTCTAAAGTATCCCTGACAATTGGTCATTGAGGGTCTACTTGAAAACAGGGATCTATGTTTCACATTGTGTGTTCTGAATGGGAATGTTGGGAATCTATTTTTTCTGTCATGTTTTTATTCAATTTCCCTTAGTCCTGTTGGGTATGAGTGGTATGCCTTTGAACTGAAATTTATCATTTGAGAAATGATAAATTCCCATCTAGTGATGGAAAGTTCACTACTTTACAATGTCAATGATTCTGTTTAATTTTTAAGACACGATTGTTTCTCTTCTTTTTTTCTCCTCTTCTTTCTCTTTCCTTTCCTTATGTTCTCTTATCTTTTCCTTCCTTCCTTCCTTCCTTCCTTCCTTCCTTCCTTCCTTCCTTTCTAACCTGAACTGGTTTGCCTCTCCTTAGGCAACCCGATGGTTAAATTAAATTCTGCCTGTCTTTCTTCAGCGCAACAGAAGTGAAAGTGCTGGTGAGTCTGCAGAAGGGAGAAAAATAATCACCCTGGTTATTCAGACAAGGGTTGTGCAGACTGTTTAAAGTGATTATCAGAATGATGCCATGACAGCATTTCTTAGTGCAGAGTATGCCCCAAAGATTTGTGTTTCCCCATGCCAGTACAGTGAAGGTAACTTCCCTTTGATACTAATGAGTGTGGGCTCTGCCTAAGACCCCCACGTCCGTTTTCAATCAACAGAACAGTTTGCAGTCTTCCACCTCTTTCATTTGGGTTTTGAAGTATCTCTGCCCTTGCCAGCCTGGGACGGGAAAAAAATGTTTCCTCATCCTGCTTTGGAGACAAGAAAGAAGGAAAAAACCTTCACCATCCAATCCGTTGATGTTTGCAGAGGTGCAGGACTAAGTTTCCTTGGAAACAGTGGCTACTCTTCTCTTGGCCTGGGAAATACACTCCCTCCTTTTTTGGCCTGAAATCTTTCAAAGAAAACATTGTTAGTGTTTATTTTCCCTTCATCTCCTTCCTCCCCCTTCCTCTCCCCACTTCTCTCCTCCCCCCACCCCAGGCCAGGTTACTGCTCTGCTTGCTCCCTGGACCCACCAGCCTTTGCAGCTTGCCACTTATTGGAGACATCTGATGGAAATACCTCTGTCTGAAGCTTGGAGGCTCCAGTGCAGGCAGAGATGAGGATATGTGCATGCTAATGCTGAAATACATTGGTAAGAAGCTCCTGGCTTCTCCTTACTGATAATGAATCCAGGCAATGGCATGCTATGAAAACTACAACAACAATAATAAACCTATACTGGACTGAGACCTGGAGAACAACGGAAGTAGTAGAATAAGAATACTTCAGTGGGATAATGATCATGATGTTATTACAATAATAATAACTCATAAGATTAGATCTGGGAGTGGCCTCAGACACCAATAGTTCAATCCCCATATTTTATTGAGGGAGCAACTGAGATGCATAAGAAGAGTTGACTTTTTCATATTCCAAGGAGCAACCAAATGCATTTATCAAGTCCCTATTATATGCTAGATGCTGAGAATAAAAAAAAAACAAAAAACTTCTCTGTTCTTAATGAGTTTATAGTGTGTGTGGGGAGAAAATGAGGCAATAATTCCATTTGTATGAATCCTTTTCATCTCCAGTCTTTATGAAACCTCATATAGTACTGTGCTCCATCTCTAATGCTCTTATCAAATAATACTTTATGTTAGAGTTATCTACGTGTGTTTCTAATATCCTTATTAGACTGCATGAAGATACCATGAAGGCAGGGATGGTCTCGTCTAATCTTTTAATCTACCCCAGCACTAAGCACAGACAGGATACTACATACAGAATAATCATATCATCATCATCATCATCACATCTATATAGAGCTATGTGTCAGCCACTGTGTTAAGCACTTTACAATTATTGTCTCATTTAGTCCTCACAATCCAAACCTAGGTCTTTCCTAACCCCAATTTTGTTTTTCTCATTTTACAGATGAGGAAAATGAGACTTACAGTAGAAGTCCACCTAGCTAGGAAGTAGCAAAAGCTAAATTGATGCCAAATCTTCCAACTCCAGGTCCTATGTCTTTGAATACCATGTATCTGCTAGATCAATGGGGAAAACCACTTTTGTTTCATCTTTATTGAAATTTTCTCAAAAATATTTGACTTAGTAAACACAGGCTAATGAGTATAATTGATTCTTATTGTGATGAACAGGTAGTTCCAGGAAAATACAATCTCCCTGAGGGCATGCACTATTGTCATTTTTTGTCTTTTATGACTCTCCTCCTGGATACCCCCTCCTCTCTTGGTTTCCATGGCACTGCTGTCTCTTGGTTCTCCTCCTGCCTGTCTTCATCACTCAGTCTTCTTTGCTAGTTCATCTTCCAATATAACCCTATTAACTGTGGGTGTATCCCAAGGATCTGTTCTCATCTCTCTTCTCTTACCTCCCTACACACTCTCACACGGTGACCTTATTAGTTCTCATGACTTTGATTTTCATCTCTTTGCAGAAGACTTTCAATCACTATCTCTAACCCTAGTTGCTCTCCTTAGCTCTAATTGCACACTTCCGGCTATTTGAAATTGAAAATTGGTTGTCCCATAGGCCTTTCAAGCTCAATATATCCAAAGTGGATTTTTTAATCTCCATCCTCTTTCCCAAATCTATCTTTCATTTGAACTTTCCTGTTACTAATGAGCATATCATAACCCTTCTAGTCACCCAAATTTGCAACATTGGTGCCATCCTTCACTCCACTCCCCATTCCATATATCCAATCAATTGCCAAATAATTTTGTTTCTATCTCACATCTATTGCATATGTTCCCTTTTCTCTATTCTCACATCTACTACATTAGTTCAGGTCCTTATCATCTCTAACCTGGACTACTGCAATCAGTTCCTTATTGGTCTAAATTGCCTCAATCTCTTCTGTATCCAATCAGTCATCCACATAGCTGCCAAAGTGATTGATGATGTCATTCTCCCTATGCAATAAACTCCAGTGGCCCTCTGTTGCTGCAGGCTCAAATAGAAACTCTTCTGTTTGGCATTTAAAGCCCTTCAAAAATTTTGCCCCAAATTACTTTGTGTAATATGATGCTTCCCTTCTTCTTCTCTGTCATGCAAACAAGCCTTCCTGTTGTTCCTCATACATTACACTCCATCTGCTGTTTCTATACCTTGATTCTAGCTGTTTCCATTATTAGAATACACTCCCACACCACCTCCACCTCTTAAAATCCCTTATTTACTTCAAAACCTTGCTTGAGTGACACCATTCTACATGAATTCTTTCCAACCCCCACCCCCACCCCAGCTACTGGTGCTTTCAACCCAAACATTTACCTTGTATTTCTTTTGTGTGTACCTACTTATATATGTGTTGTCTCCAGATATAGGATGTGGGACCCTTGGTTGGAGGGACCATTTCACTTATGCTTTTATATTCCCATGGCCTGGAACATTGTAAAGTCTTAATAAACATTAATATGTATTTAAATTGATAAATATTTGTTGAAACAAAGTCAATGCAAACAAGGTTAGGAGAGAAGCAGAAAACTGGGAAAGAATCTTTACAACCGGTGTCTCTGATAAGGGCCTCATTTCTAGAATATATAGAGAACTAAGCTAAATTTATAAGAATATAAGTCATTCCCCAATTGATAAATGGTCAAAGGATATGAACAGGCAGTTTTCAAATGAAGAAATTAAAGCCATCTATAGTCATATGAAAAAATGCTCTAAATCATTGTTGATTAGAGAAATGCAAATCAAAACAGCTCTGAGGTAGCACATCATACCTATCAGATTGGCCAACATGACAAAATAGGAAAATGATAAATGTTGGAGAAGATGTGGGAAAATTGGAACACTAATGCATTGTTGGTGGAGTTGTGAACTGATCCAACCATTTTGGAGAGCAATTTGGAACTATGCTCAAAGGGCTATAAAAATGTGCATACCCTTTGACCCAGCAATAGCACTTCTAGGGCTGTATGCCAAAGAGATCATACAAATGGGAAAAGGACCCACATGTACAAAAATATTTATACCAATTCTTTTTGTGGTGGCAAAGAATTGGAAATTGAGAGGATGCCCATCCATTGGGGAATGGCTGAACAAGTTGTGGTATATGAATGTAGTGGAATACTATTGTGCTATAAGAAATGATTAACAGGCAGACTTCAGAAAAACCTGGAAAGACTCATATGGTCTGATGCTGAGTGAAATGAGCAGAACTGGAAGAATGTGGTACACAATAACAGCCACGTTCTGTGATGACTAATATTGGTAAATTTAACCCTTCCCAGCAATACAAGGATCTAAAACATCTCCAAAGGCCTTGTGATGGAAAATGCTATCCACATGCAAAGAAAGAACTATGGAGTTTGAATGCAGATCAAAGCATACTATTTGCTCTTTTTTTCTTGTTTTATTTTGTTTCTTTTTTCTTGTGGTTCCTCCTATTGGTTCTAATTCTTCCTTGCAACATGACTAATGTGAAAATATGTTTAATAGGAATGTATATGTAGAGCCTGTATCAGATTGCACACTGTCTTGGGGAGGAAAAAGGGGAGGGAGAGGGAGAAAATTTAAAACTCAAAAGCTTATGGAAATGATTGTTGAAAACTAAGGATAAATTAATTAATTAATTTTAAAAAAATAAATAAATATTTGTTGATTGATTAGCTAGTAGGCAATGGGTTGCCCATTCAACTGCATCTGGGCAACATGAATTCTTCATCCTCTGTATTTGTGTGTATATATATAATAGTCAATATCTTAGGAATGATATTATTGATAATAATTTCTTATTCAATATTTCAAGGATTCATTATTTCATTTTTGTGCGTACTCTCTCTACCAATGCAGTTGCAACCCTTCAGTTAATTGGTGTGTCTAAATACAATACTTCACCTAGAGAGACACAGATAAGCAAATGCATAAGGGAATTCTACTTTGCCAAAGGACTCATGAAATATTTAAATGAATCCCTGTGAATAGCAGGAAAAACAGATGCACATACAAAGATGGGGGGGGAGGAATCTAGTTATCAGTTGGATAACTCCCCAAATCAGAAGTTCCCTTAATCATTAATTTTAAGGCATTATAGTACAATAGGAAGAGTGTTGGATTTGGAGTCAAAGGACCTGGATTAAAAATGCAGGATTTTTACTTACTACTTTTATGAACAAGTCATTTTAACTCCTGTGGGCCTCACTTTTCTCATCTGTAAAATGAGAGGATTAAACTGGAATATCTGTATGGTCCCTTCTGTGTCTGAATCTATTCTGTAATCCTTTGAACTTGTGCCAAGTCAGGCACTCAGAGTAGGCCCTCCCAGTGAGCTGGAGGAGGGGCAAGTGCCAATCTGACCATCAAGGCTTGCTCAAAATGCTTAGTCTTTATAAAAGGCTGCCTAAAGCTCACTGGGATGTTGAGGGTAAGACTGTGGCTAATTACACACAGCTGCCAGAGATCAGGGTGTGACCATTGCAGACACTGATTTCAGCACCTGAATAGCAGCCTATGGATTTGGACCATGGACAGCACCTACTTGCCATTAACTGGTGAACACACACACAAACACACACACACACACACACCCTTCACACCATTTCTATAAACAGTAGAGTAGAAAGTTCCTCAGCTTTTAAGCTTTTTCTAAGAGCTTCACTTGGATCCCCTACCTCCATCCTCTCCTTCCCTCTTCCAATCTATCTACCAATCATTCACAAACTGCCAGGTAGATCTTCCAAAAGCAGAAATCTGACAATGTCATTTACTTGACTCGTCATTATCAGTGCCCCCCATTTTAAACAAAATGCAATAGAACTGTTTAGCCTGGCATTTAAGGCCCTCCACAGTTTGACTCCAACTTTTCTTAATTTCTTGATTCTGTACCACTCACTCTACAATCCTGCCTGACTGGACTACTTGCTATTCCCTCATCTTGACCTCAGGCCTGTGTATTCATATATGTTTTCCCCAGTGCTTTAAACAAGGGGCAGCTAGGTGGCACAGTGGATAGAGCTATGGTCCTGGGTTCAGGAAGACCTGTGTCTAAGACACTAGCTGTGTGACCCTGGGCAATCATTCAACCCTGTTTGCCTCAGTTTCCTCATCCATAGAATGATCTGGAGAAGGAAATGGCAAACCATTTTAGTATCTTTGCCAAGAAAACTCCAAATGAGGTCATGAAGAGTCAGACAAAACTGAAACAACTAAACAACAGTAACAATGGTTAGAACTGATTTTTCTCCCTTTCACCCCTCCTTCATCATCTTAGCCTGTTGAAAATTCCCTTTTGGTTAGGCCCAGCTCAGTATGCACCTTCTCTATGAAGTTTACCTTGATCCCTCAGCTAAATGAACCACCTCCCCAACCTACTAGAATATTTCATCCCTCTCTGGTTGACCTCCCTTAGGCACATGCCACGTTATACCTCATATTCAAATCAACAAGCATTTGTTAAGTGGCCAGCACTGTCCTAAGCACTGGAGATACAAATAAAAGAGAAAAGAAAAATAAGCCCTGTTCTTAAGGAGCTTACATTCCAATGAAGGAAGACAACACGTAGAAATAAGTTGAAAAATCGGGGTAGGGGGAGGTTGGTAACCTGCATGGTGGAGGAAGGAGTCCAGAGACATTGGGGGGGAGGCCCCAAAAAGAAATGAAGAAGTAAACATAACTGGCCTAGAGTCCATTCTAAATTGGAGGTTCAAGGAGGATACTACCAGTCAGAGCCAGGGGCCTCAGGGGCTGAGGGATGAGAAGGCTGATGGGGCATGGTAGAAGAAGTCTGGAGAGTCAGGAGTGAGATCCAGAGAGAAACAAAGGGCCAAGAATAGTTGGCCTAGGAGCATTTCCTTAAAATGAAAGATTCGTTTATTATAGTAGTTGGTATATATTCCTCACCTACCTATTAGGCTACTGAAATAAATGACTGAAAAATTTCCACTAAGTACTATATTCCAAGCAAGTAAGAAAGAGAGAGCGAGACAGAGACAGAGACAGAGAGAGACAGAGAGACAGAGAGAGAGAAAGAGAGACACAGAGAGAGACAGAGAGAGAGAAAGAGAGGGACAGAGACAGAGAGAGAGAGAGAGAATCCCTTTCCTGAAAGGGAAGACAAGACATATAGGGGAATGGCCAGGAAGAAGAGTTTGGTGTGGAAGGCACAGAAATGCTAATTTGATTCATAAGGCAGTCAATTGACATACCCTTTCCAGAAGCAATAGCACTATTGATTTGATTACTGTTCCAAGAACAAGAGGTAGAAAGCAGTGACAAAGGGATGGGGGAGATGAGTGAAAGTAGGATGCACATGCACTAACAGACAGATCCCAAGATGGCCTGGGCAGACAGATGGCTGCATGGATGTGAAAGCAAAGCATGATTTGGGGACCAGGGCCAGGTAGATATGGTGGGCTAGATGTGCTAGTTTGCACTCAATCAGTCTCCTATGTCTGAGAGAACTTTTTCCCCTTCATGTAGATTGCAGTCCCTTCTTTATGCCTTAGAATCTAGTCTTCATGGGTTGCTGTGGTCAAAAGAGCTATTCTCTGGGGTCCAACTCAAATAACAGACACACAATCTGCCAAAGGTCCTCTACTCAAAGCTTTTGCACTTTGAGAGCACCTACCAGAGCTTGTGCTCTACAGATGGAGCGTCCAAGAATCCAGGATAATTTCCAACCCACTATGAAGGATAAGAGAATATTATCAGAATAATAATAATATAATGTATATAATAGCACCTTAGAGATTATAAATTCAGAGCTGAAAGGGATCTTAAAGATTATCTAATACAATGCCCTAATTTCACAGATGAAGAAACTGAGGCTCAGGAAGATTAAGTAACTTATCCAAGGTCACAGAAGTAGTAAATGCCAGAATCAAGATTAGAACTTGGGTCCCTAGTCTTTAGAATCAGTATTCTTTCTCTTTTATTATGTTTATAAAGCATTGTACTACAAACAGATCTGTGCAAGCTCTTAAGGTTAGGGGCTACCATTTTACATTGCTGTGTTTCCAGGGCTTTGTCCACAGTAGGCAGATTATCAATGTTTGTGGATTTTAAATTGTATCAAGAATATGTTTTCCTTTTACTGCAGGGAAACACCCTGGATTTCTAGCTAACATCTGAAAACCTGAGAAGATTGGGCTACAGAAATTCCCATGGTGACGAATTCACGTTTTTAGGGTTTGGATATTCTTGAATTAATTTAAATAATCAGTTTTGCTTTATTATTTATTAGCTTTAACTTTTTTATTTCTTCCTCAGGTGGAGTTTTCCCCCCCCGCCTTTTACTTGTGATCATTGTGTAATACCTAGTACTAAGGCCTACCTTACAAGTGGGCTGCCCTAATGGAGTGATGGTAAGGGTTTCTAGTAATGCTGTCCTCAGACTCTAGCCCCCACTTCCCCCTTCCAAACACATGTCTTTTGATAGTCCTACAAGGTTTAATCTAAAATTAAACCATTAAAAATCTAGTTTTTTAGGTGTTTCATCAGTAAAGCCCCTTTCAGTTCTGATTGGCTCCTTCTAATGTTACTTCGATTCAATTAAACAGACATATACCAAGTGCCTACTAAGCGACAGTCTCTGGTGATACAAACACAAAAGCAACCACAGTTCTTTCCCTAACAAACTCACTGGGGGATATGATATAGTACGTAAACAGTTCTATCAGGTCACATCCTTTATGCAGAATTATTTGAAGAAGTTGGAGGGAACATTAATAACTATTGGGGGGGCGGGGCTCAGCAAAGACTTCTTAGAAGCAGTGGCACCGGGGAAGAGCTTGAAGTACGAATGCATGAAGGCATACAAGTGTGGGAAACAGCCAGTAAGTATGATTGTCTAGAATGTGGAAAGGGGGAGGAATAGAAAAGAAGCCTGGAAAGGTAGGCTGGAGAGAGACTGTAAAGGGCTTTAAATGCCAAGCTGGAGAGCTTGTACTTTATCCTGCTAGTGCTAACATTTTGTGTTTTGTTCTAAGATTCTACTGTTTGATGCTTTATGTATAAGGTCCCTTCCACCTCTGCTCTGCTTCTGTTTCAAAGGTCATGGGATCCTACATCTAGAGCTGAAAGAGTACTCAGTGGTCTAGTTTCCAACCCCCTTCCCATCTACACCCATTTTACAGATGAGGAAACTGAGACCCAGGGAAGTTAAGTGACTTGCCCAAGGATTTGAATGTGGATCTTCTGACTTCTTTCCACTGTACCAGGTTTCCATGTTAACTATTCTATGCTTCAATACGTAAAATTATAGTATAGCTTAACATAGGTCAAACCAATTAAGAAACTTCCATGAAATCATTTTTTTTTTTTTTTTGGTAATCTGTTTTTCCTCCACTGGGTATGACATCAGTGGAAATTAGCTAGGGTTGAGTGAACGAGTAGTTCCTTATGCCGTCTCTAAGAGAGTTACTCAGCACAGGTCTTAAATAAATGATTATGTAATTGTATCTGCCAAATATGAATAATAACACTTTCCCTATCTGCCAACTTAACATAGATCTAGAGCGGGAAGATTTTTCTAAGTCCACTTTGTCCAGCCCTCTTATTTTACAGATGAGGAAACTGAGGCCCAGGGAAGTTAAGTGACTTGCCCAAGGCCACATAGGTAGTAAACCTCAGAGGTGAAAAGAGTTATGCCAAGTGTTTTCTGAGCAGCTAATCAATTCCACTTAAAGTGTGCAGAGTACTTTCATCACAACCGTGTTAGGAAGTATGAGGGTTTTTACTTCAGTTTACAGATGAGGAAACTGAGGACCAGGGAGATTACTTGGCTATTTCCCCACAAACCCTTTCACCAATTTCCTGACTCTAACAATAGCAACAACTCACCTTGTTGTAGTACTCTAAGGTTTACAAATGGCTTTCTTCACAACAACCCAGTGATGTAGGTAGTACAAGACTGAATTATTATCATTTCGGAGAAGAAAAAAAAAAAAAAAACAACCCTGAGGTCCAGAGAGACTTACCCAAGGATGTACAGGGAATGAGGCTCTAAGCTGGTGGTCAAACCCAGGGCTCCTCACTTCAAAGCTGCTAGGTTAGACCCTGGTGCCTGGTCCTAAGGAAGGGCTGAACAGGACTCCAACTGTGCCCTTGGGGAGTCACCATCTTAATGGAAGGAATCGCTGAAAGCTTTGATTGGTCGTGATTTTGAGTTTTGGCCCTTGGCCTCCCGCCGTGTCCATTTCCAGGGGAGAGTACCCTTTCTTTATGGAGGGGCCATGTTTAGGGGGTGCTCTTCATTGCATAAAGCTCTTCTTCCACATACCATCTCCTCTGAGCTTCACAGAAACCCGTGCAGGCATATGTGAAAGTTTGATTATTCTTACTTCATTTCTGCGTGCTCCCAGGGGAACTTCAGAAGAGACACTTTTGCAATATCAATAACCGAGTTTTACACTTTAGAGAAAGAAATAAAACCTAGAGCCTGTTAGCTTAACATGTTTGAAGTGAAGAAAAAAGAAAACCGCAGGGGGGAGGTAGTGCCGGGATGCCAACACTCACTTACCTTGCCAGCTCCATCCAGGGATGGAAAAGTTTGCCTGATGTGGTGGAAAAGTATATTTTGCTTTTTCTTTGTGTCCCCAGTGCTTAGCTTAGTAAGTGCTCAATAAATGTTTATTGATTGATTGATATTGCTAAATTGATTTAAGAAGCCTGGGGTCTAGTGCCAATTCCACCACTAGGTCCTTTGGGTGGCTTTGGGACACCACCATTCCCTTCACTTCTCTGGACTTCAGTCTCCTTGTCTATAAAATGAAGACATTGGACTAGATTGTCTCAAAAGTTCTATGTTCTAAGGTCTGTCATAGCCATGGTATTCTGTGTTCTGAAGTCCCATGTGGCTCTAGCATTCTCTGTTCTGAAAGTACTTCCAGTTCTGACGTACTATATTCAAAGATCTCTCCTAGCTGTGATAGTTTGTGTTCTAAGATTCCTTCCAGCTCTAAGAGTCTGTATTCTAAGATTGCTCCTAGTTGGGATAGTTTGTGTTCTAAGGTTCCTTCCAGATCTGACACTCTAGGAAGGGTATTGACAAGCTTCCCAGAGGAGAGCAACCAGTATCATAAACAAAATCGAAACCATACCGTAAGAGGTTTGGTTGAAAGAATTGTTGATGTTGGAAAGCAAATTTTCAGAGATGTCATAGAGGGGATTCCTGTCTGGTACAGATTGGACTGGATACCCTCTGAGCTCCCTTCCAATTCTAAGATTCCAACCTTGCCACTCTATGGTATGTGCTCTAAGACCCTCTTCCCTCTTGAGCATCTAAGTGCCTTAGAACACAGAATGTTAGAGCTTCAAGGGGCCTTAGAACACAGATCCAAAGTTCCATGATAATAAAGTGGCATGGTACTCATTAACTATGACAAAACATTCAAACTTACATTAAAATTTTAACACAAGCAACATTTATTAACCATGTATCTTTAATACATGTTTGTTAATTGGTTCTAGAACACTCTATTTGGTGCTATAGGAGATGCAAAATTTGAATAATAGTATTCAGACTAGTCATACGTAGCAAAGACGATCAGAAGAAGCCTTGAATTGCAGTCTCCGGGGGACCAGAGTTTCTAGAGCTATTTCAGTAAAGAACCAAAGTACATATCTATATTCATGAGAGGTGCCCCAGTCCAGCAAATTGAGGGGTAACCTGATCATCTCTTCTGTAATATAGTGAAATTAGAATGGCAAATCTAAATGCCATGTGTTTTAGTCTTTGCCTTAGCTGATCATCGCTATTAATAGATGGCATTTAATATGGTGCTTTAAAATTTGCACGGCACTTTATACATTTCATTTGATCCTCACAACAGTCTTTGAGGTACGTTAATAATATAAGCTCATTTTACAGAGGAAAAAGCTGAGGCTGAGAGCAGTTAACCAACCTCTCCAGCATCACAGAGCTAGAAAGAGTCGGAAGATGGTTTTAAACTGTGTCTTTCTGACTCCATGTTCAGATCTATGTGATGCTTATTTACATGTGGGTAATAGGATTCATTGAAGGCCTCTCTTCACTGAAGCATGGTGGAGTGGACCTCCCTAATGTCCCTTTTTATTTTTGAACTAGCCCATTTCATAATGGAAAGCACATCGGACTTGTAATCAAAAGGCCTGGGTTCAAGTCACAGCTTTGCCTCTTAGTAGCTACTTGATCTTAGGGAAACCCCTTCTTCTTTCTGGGTCTCAGAATATGTAGAATGAGAGGTTTAAATTAGATGATCTCTAAGTTCCTTTAGCTAGGTGGCGCCATAGTGCACAGAACACTGGGCCTGGAGTGGGGAAGATTCATCTTTGTGAGTTCAAATCTGGCTTCATACACACTTACTAGCTATGTGACCTTGAGCAAGTCACTTAACCCTGTTTGCCTCAGTTTCCTCATCTGTAAAATAAGCTGGAGTAGGAAATGGCAAACCCCTCCAGTGTCCTCGCCCAGAAAACCCCAGATGGGGTCACGAAGAGTCAGACATGACTGAAATGACTCAATAACAAAAATCCCTTCCAGATCTAATATTAGATGAGCCTAACAAAATACATATGTGATTTCAATAGCCCACAGATTGCTTAGCAACCCTATTTCTCTCCAGCAACCAAAGATGTGATGACCCGTTGGGTGAGATGAATGGGTAGTTGTTCCTTCTCCCTTCATGACTAGACATTAAGTTCCCTGAGGACAAGGATTGTGCTGTTTTTGTTTTTATATCCTCAGCACCACACACAGTATCTTGTCCATAGTAGGTGCCTAATAAATATTTGCTGAATTATTAAATTGTGTCACCTCCGAGGCTATTTGAATCCTGTACTATTGCATGCAACAACAGAGTTGTCAACTATTTTCATTCACCTACCTGATTCCCAAGGTTTTGCCAGGAGGCTCAAAAATGTGAGGAAACCTGCTTCTGAGGGAGAATCTTTTTTTTTTTCAGACAAAGACAAGGTTTATTAGAACATCCATCATATTGGGCAGACTCTTAAGGAGTAAGTAAGTAAGTAAGCTGTTGGCTAGATTTTAAGAATCTGAGCAGTGGCTGGATTATAAGAATCAGAGCCAGGGAGAATCTTTTAACAAAGTAATTCAGTGTTCTTAGAAGACCTTCCATGTATTTGAAAGCACTTGGTGCCCTGAAGATTCCCATTTTCCCACCTAGAATTCTTTCCCCTGCCTTGTTCAGCTGCTTGCTGAAATCCTAAGCAAAGCACAAATTGCATGCCACTAAAACCTATCAGGGAGACAGGAAAACCCATCACCCCTGAAAGTACCCTTTCTCTCTTGCTTTCTCTGTTTTTTTCCCCTTACTCCAACCTCAGGCCACCCAGAACCCAGCCAAGCTACTTGACTGCTCATATGGCTTATGTAAGATAGGGATCACCAAATCTATTCCATTCCATGAGACAGAGGATCACCAGGCCTTACCATCTGCCCTGCTTTTATAACCTCCAGATGCCTGGCACTGCTTTCTACTCCATTTTGCACCAGGAGGGAGAGAAGTCCTAAGCAGAATTGTGCCCAAAGGGCAATCAAACAGTGCATATCCTTTGACCCAGCAATACCACTACTAGGGCTGTATTCCAAAGAGATCATACAAATGGGAAAAAGACCCACATGTACAAAAATATTTATAGCAGCTTCTTTTCATGGTGGCAATTGAGGGAATGGCCATTAGTTGTGGAATGGCTGAACAAATTGTGGTATATGAATGTAATGGAATACTATTGTGCTATAAGAAGTGATGAACAGGTAGATTTCAGAAAAACCTGGAAAAACTTACATGAACTGACACTGAGTGAAACGAGCAGAACCAGGAGACCACTATATACAGTAACAGCAGCATCATGTGATGATCAAGACTTAGCTCCTCAGCAATACAATGATCCAAGACAATTCCAATAGACTTTTTTTTTAAGTGAGGCAATTGGGGTTAAGTGACTTGCCCAGAGTCACACAGTTAGGAAGTATTATGTATCTGAGGTCAGATTTGAACTCAGGTCCTCCTGACTCCAGGACTGGTGCTCTATCCACTGCACCACCTAGCTGCCCCTCAATAGACTCTTGATAGAAAAAGCTGTCCACATCCAGAGAAAGAACTGATAGTGTCTGAATGCAGATCGAATCATACTATTTTCACTTTATTTTTTGTAGGTTTTTCTTTCATCTTTTTGTTTCTTTCACAAAATGACTAATATGGAAATATGTTTTGCATGATTGCACATATATAACCTATATAAAATTGCTGACCGTCTTAGGGAAATGGGAGGGGAAAGAGGGAAGGAGAAAAATTTGGAATTCAAAATCTTATAAAAAATGAATGTTAAAAAATGTCTTTACGTGTGACTGAGAAAAATAAAATACTATTTAAAACAAACAAACAAACAAACAAGAAATCCTAAGCAGAAGGCAAAAGTGCACAGCAGCTGTGCCCAAGAAGAAAGAGAAAGATTTTTTTTTTAAAATAAGACCTTTCAGAATGTTCTTACTTCTTCTCTTCTGGGGATGTCACATGCTCCTAGTCTGACTTATTGCTGAGTCAGCTTAGTCCTCTTGAGTTATAGCAGCAAGTTGTACTTTCTGCATTCCAAGTCCTGAGGGCCAGTTGTGAAGGGCAGTGTTTTTTCAAGGGACAACTCAGTTTTGAATCAAGAGGGTTCTGCCTGTTAACAACAGAAAACCACCTTCTCATTCTAGTCCCTGATTCATATTGTAGCCTGCTTATTCTGGCTGGAACTAAATGGAGGAGAAATAAATCATTATACCCCCATTTCCAACAGCTAGAAAGTAACCTAATGTCAGTGGTAATCATGATATTGCCAAAGATGATTAAGCAAGTGAGGTCTTAATTGGAAAATCAGGAAAGTGTCTAGCCTTGAAGACAAGTACCAAATAGAACATAGTAAGAACAGGAAATAAGGAGAAAGTGCTATTTGAGGTTGGACGATGGAAAAGCCATTGGCATAGATTTGATAGTCAAAGGCATGAAAATGAATGACATGCCATAGAGAAAGAAGAAGGCCAAGAGATACTCTTAGTAAGTGGACACAAGGAAGGAGACCATATGGTTGGCATTATAGAACAGTAGCCCTAGAGATATCCATATAGGAGCAGGAATTCATTGTTAATCAGCTACCCATAGGCCCCTTCCTTGGACGAGGTCTCTGGATGGCACTAGGCTCCAGAAGATGCCCTGCAGACCATCCGGTCCTGTAATTGGCCAGACTAGGCCAGGATGGGCAGAGAGGCTGTAACTTGTAGAGAGACAGCTGGGAGCCACAAACCTAAGAGTGCTTATTAAAGTTGTTTATTTTGCCTTTCTCTCCACCACTGGGGTGGGAGTTCTACATCTCACAGACAGGAGAGGCTTTCAAAGACACACAGTAGGTAATAAAATCTCTGATAACTGGTACTGCCTCAGGAAGTTGACTCTGCTCTCTGCCAAATTTCCCTCCAGTGGTTTCAGCTTTACCAAGCTCCTGTTTATACTGCACTGGCCCATCGCCTTTTCTATAGACAGAGACAGAAGAACAAAGGTAATAACACTAATGAGCACTTTAGGAAAAAAAAAAGTCTGTAATCAGTTGATTGTGGACATGTATCTGACAGTTTTCCAAGAAACCAAATCTCTTCTTTGTTTTTGGTTTGGTTTGGTTTTCCTTTAGCCCTGGACTTGTGGCGGGAATAATTGGGTTCAAATTTAGTTTCTCTTATTAATTAGATATATGACCTTGGGCAGCCAGGTGGTGAAGTAGTTAGAGCGCTGGGCCTGGAGGCAGGAAGATGAGTCTTCCTGAGTTCAAATCTGGCCTCAGACACTTGCTAGCTGTTTGATCCTGGGCAAGGCACTTAACCCAGCTTGCCTTAGTTTCCTCTTCTGCAAAATGAGCTGGAGAAGGAATGGCAAACCACTCCAGTATCTTTGCCAAGAAAACCCCAAATGGGGTCACAAAGAGTTAGACAGGACTAAAATGAATGAGCAAAATAAAAATGACCTTGGGCAAATGGCCGCCTTTCCTTACACCTCAGATTTCTTACTTGTATTTTCCTAACTACTTCAGGGATTCATGGTTTTCCCAATGTGGGGGATCCTTCCACTGACATGATCACAGATATCCATATCTTAGTCAATAGTTTTCTATGTCTTAGTAACGTTGTTGTGGCAATAATAATAATAATAATTTCCACACACATCCCATGCCTCACAATAGTCAACCTTCTGTTGTTGAGTTTCTTGGCTAGATTGGCCATCAGACAGCACACCTGGGCTATCCCTGGGCTTGAGAGCTAAGCCATTCTGGTTTTGTTGTTGTTGTTATTCAATCATTTCAGTCATGTCTGACTATGATCCCATTTGGAGTTTTCTTGGCAAAGATATTGGACTGGTTTGCCATTTCTCTCTCCAGCTCATTTTATAGATGAGGAAACTGAGGAAAATAGGATTAAGTGACTTGTCCAGGGTGAACTTGGGTCTATCCTTACTTCAGGCCCAGTGTTCTATACACTGTGCTACCTAGACCTACCTCGGCAGGACAGTAGAGCATCAAAGAAAGACTTTAGTGAAGCCCTCATCTATAAAATGGGGAACACCTTACTGATGTTATACATCTCCCAGGGTTGGGCTACTACTACCTATGCGAAGTGCTTTGTCAACTCTAAGGTACAATACATATGTGAGTAATGGTTATAATTATTAGTAGTATCACAGGATCATACCGTTTTGGGTGGGAAGACATCTAATAGAGGTAAGAGATTCTAGTCCTTAACCTCTTTGTGTGTGACATGGACCCCTCTGGCCACCTAGTAAAGCCTCTGGATACTTTCTGTAAATAACATTTTTTAATGCATAAAATGAAATACTTAGGACTGCAAAGGGAACCAATTACATTGAAACATAGTTATCAAAATACTAATAAGACAGCAAGTTCACAAAGGTAGCCTAGGTAATCTAATGCAGGTCCCTTCACCTCTTGCTTTCCATTTTAAATTAGCAAAGTAAGGGCAAGAGATTACAAGTGATATCCCCAAGGTTACATAGCTAATAAGCAGAAGGATGGGGATGCAGACTCAGGTCCTCTGACCTCCATGCCCACCAGCTGATTTTCTAGCATCCTGAGTTATTTGAGAACAGTGGCATCAGTGGGGCTGAAATGATGCTGCTCAGAATCAAGGAGAGGAGAGCTTTTTAATTATGCCCTATGTTCACTCAGCTTTTCTTGCCAAATTATTTACCTTTCTTATTATGCTTTGCACAGGTCAACGTTAGGATTATTCATTTCATTAATACCAAGAGCTGTCCATGAGCAAGAGGCTACCTGTCCTGAAGCCTCTCAATTGAAGGAGGTCCAGTGGGCATCCCTCCTTAGACTATTGCCAGAGAGAAGTATGGGAATTGGGAAGTAATGGGATGTAATAGAAGGCTTGCTGCAACTGGAGTCAGGAGAAGACCTAAATGCTTATCTCACCTTTGACCCTTTACCAACTTCGTCATGGGCAAGTCACTGATCCTTCTGAGCCTCAGTTTCTCATCTATAAAAAAGAGGCTAATGATACCTGAGGTGTCTACCTCAGAGAGTTGTTATGGGACCAAATGAAGACTGTGCATTGTTACACAAACATCAGGCATTATTTTTTTCATTTTTTCTTCAGGGCATGGTTCTCCAATACTCTTCGTTAACTTGGAGGAGCTTAAGGCTCAACATATATAACATGTTTATAATTTTTCTATTTTCCTGACCAAAAAGTGTGTAATTCTTCCTGAGGAATTGTTCTAGTGGAGAGATACATGGATTGGGAAGTCAGGAAACTCAGGTTACAGGATGGCTTTCACCCATGACCAGGCAAGTTAGTTCCCTCTACTGAGCCTCGGTTTCCAGATCTGTAAAATGCAGGTAAGAATATCCACCATCCCTACATTTTAGGGACATTGTGAGAAACCACAATGATGACTGTTAGCATGCACCAAAACAACTGAAAGTGATAGCCACATCTCCAACAACACCACTGTAACCTATACAACATAATGCCTTGGATAGAAGGCTAGCCTGGGAGTTTAAATCCCCAACCCCATCAGCTTCAGCATGTTGCTTAAATTCTCTAAGCATCAGCTTTGTCTTTGTAAAAATGAAGGGGTGAGCTAACCAACCTCTGAGGTCTCTTCCCATAGGTAATCTAAATGGCCATATGAATCTTGGCTCTGATATTTGCTTTGTGACCCTGGACCAGTGCTTCACCACTGAGAATGGTATAGTGGAATGAGTCCTGGGTTTGCGGTGAGAGAACTTTAGTTCAAAGGACAGCTCTGCTAAATAGTACTCATATGAGCTGGGCTACTTACTTTCCTTCTCTTGCTTTCAGTTTCCTTTTTGGTAAAATGAGCGGGTTGGACTAGACAACCCTTAAGATTCATTTGGGCTCTAAATCCCATGATCAGTTTCCTCATCTGTGCAATGGGGTTAATAATACATGCACTTATCCAGAATTGTTTTGAGCAAAGTGACTTTTAAATGCTGAAGCAAAGAACAAGCTGTTACAGTGTTTAATAATACCTTTTCTGCTCCTCTCTCTTAACTAGCCACTGTCAAAGGCAGGGGTGTCACTCTGATCTGTATCCTTCCTAGTCAATCCTACCTGCTCTTCATTTCTCCAAGCACCAGAGAAGGTACCCACTCAGCGCTCTCCACAGACCTACACAAAAAGCAGCTGTTTCCATAGCAACAGGCCACTTCCACCACAGCATTTCTCTCTCACTGAACAACCCTCCTCAACCAACCTGCTTCATTCCCTGAAAATTCCTCCCTTTCCACCATAGTCAAAAGTACCTGGGATTATCCAACAAAAGCAATGTTCCCCTATGCCAAGTCAGTAGGAAAATAGGGCTCAAGATGAGTACCACTTTGGAAAGATCCCTAGACTTAGGCAGGGGCCCCTGATTCTAATCCCTGACTCTTTTGCTATCTATGTAACATTGGGCTTGCCACTTAAACACTCTAGATTTTGGTTTCTTCCTCTATAAAAGGAGGGACTTCATAGACTGTCACCATTGGAAGGACCTTAGAACATGGAATGTTAACATTGGAAAGGAGTTTAGAAATGACTCACCTAAGGCCACATAACAAGTACTTAGCAGAGCCAGAATTTGAGGTCAAATCTCTCAATCACATATCCTGACCTCTAGGTAATCTGTAAACTCTGAGAGTAATACCGTAGTCCTAATGTAACGCTTTCCCTGGACTGGGAATAGCACATAGGATCAGGTATGGAGATGCATACCTATAATCTCTGTTACTAGGAGGATGAACCTGCTGAATTTCTGGAGTTGAGGAGTTCTGAGCTGTGGTAGGGCTAAAACTGATCTGCGGCCTGCACCGAGCCCAGCAACAGCCTGGGAAACCCTCAAAAGTGGGACGCCACCAGGCTGAACTGGAAATGGGACAGGTCAAAGCTTCCATGCTGATCAACAGTGGAATGGTGCCCATGAATTGTGCCAAAGCACTACCAACCTGGATAAGATAGAGAGGCCCTAGTAATCATCATCATCAACAATAACATCACCACTACCACCACCACCATCATCATCATCTTCATCACCACTATCATCACCATCACCATCATCATCATTGTCATCATCATCATCTGCATATATACAGTGCTTTAAGGTTTACAAAGCACTCCTTCACAATAGCCTTGTTGGACTTTATTCTTTCACCCCTTCCTAAAACAGCTGTATCTCAAAGGCATTGCCTTTAGAGTCAAATGACTCGAGTTCAAACCTTGCCTCTATCACTTAATAACTGTGATTTTGGTCAAGTTACTAATTCTCTTCTCTCTGTCTCAGGTTAGTCATCTGTAAATTAATGGGGTTGGAGTAGATGATCTCTAAGGTCCCTTCCAACTCTAAATCGATGTTCTTATTTTCCTAAAACCCTTATCCCACATCCTGACCTTATCTTCCTTGATCTCTATGAAATATTTGATGCCATGGACCATCCTTTCTACCTTACTCCCCTTTCTTCTCTTAACTTCCGTGATACTATACTCTCTCTCTTTCCTTCCTTCCCTCCCTCTCTCTCTCATATATATACTATATTATACATAATATTATAATATATATATATATGTATGTATCTCCTACTCTTTGACCATGTCTTTGTCTCCTTGGCTTGTTCCTCTTACTCATCCCCCCCTTAAATACGGGTATTCTACCAGCTCCTATTGTAAGTCCCCTTTCTCTTTCCCTTTGCTCTCCTCCCCCTTGAGAATTCCATGGATTTCTCCTAGTTTCAACTATCACCTCCAACCTGGCTACTCTTAAATCTACATATGTAATTCTCATAGACTCCCCAGAGCTTCAACCACAATTTTCCAAATGTCTGCTAGAAATTTCTATGTGGATATCTCTCCAACATCTTAAATCCAATGTGTCCCATACAGGACTAATTCTTTTCCCAGCAAACCTGCTCCCCAACTCAATGTCATGTTTATGCTGTTTCTGCTATCATTTTAGTCACTCAGATTTGAATCTTTTGAATTATCTTTCCACTCTTTCCTCTTCCTCACTCTCTAAATCCAATCAGGTGCCAATTAGTCATTCTATTGGTTCTACTTTCATAACTTTCTGATCTTTGGCCCATCTTCTCAATTCCCACTGTAAGCACAAGTGTTCAGAACCTCATCCTGCTAGGTATCTAGATGGCAGCATGGATAGACAGCTTGCCTTTGAGTTAGAAAACCCAAGTTTGAATCCTGCCTTGGACACTTACTAGATATGTGATCCAGGGCAAGTCTCTTAACCTCTTTCAGCCTCAGCTTCCTCATCTATAAAATGTGGATAATAATAGCATCTACCTTTACAGAGTTGTTGTAAGTACCTAACTGAGTGAGTTAATATGTGTAAAATGATTTATAAACCTTAAATCACTATATAAATGTTAGCTATTATTGTTGTTGTTTTTATTGTCTTGACTCTTATAATGTTGTACTAAATGGTCTTTCTGATTCTGGTATCTGCCATCTCCAATTGTCTTATTGCAGTGGGTACATATCATATTTCTAATTTACCACTCAGATCATACCACCACCTTACTCAAAAATCTCTTCTGACTGCCAGTTACCTAATGAATTGAGATCAAACTCTTATTTGTACTTAATGCTCCCTACAATGTAAGGTTTTTTTCCAAACCGTATTATTACTCCATTATATAATCACTCCATTCCAACCAGACAGGACTATTCCCCATTTCCTATTCTTATCCTGTTCTCCCCTGCCTCTTCACCTTTTCTTGTGTGGTCCTGCATATCTGGAATGAACTCCTTCACCTCTCCCGCCCCTACCTCCATGAACATCTGCCAACATCATTCTGTTCCTTCAAGATGCAACTTAGATGGCATATTCCTCAAGCAGCTTGCTATTCCTCTTCACTCCTTTATCACCCAAATGAAAATCACCTCTCCCTCCTAATATTCCTCAGCACACATTTCCGGGACAGCTCACCCACTTACCTCACCCTCCCCTGTATCCCTGTAACTGTGTTTGTGTCTTTCCTCATTTCACTGTAAGTTCCTGGAGGGTGGGATCTGTGTTTTATCTATTTTTTTTATATTCCAAGTACTTGAGTACAAGGGCTTGAATCTAATAGGTGCTTAATACATGTTTTCTGAGTGATCAAATGTGAGTTATTCTAATGTGCACAATGTGCCCGATGGCCACAATTCAGCACCAAAATGTGAGCTGTAATCATTACGGCTCTCCTCATTGGAGGCTGTGGGTAGAATTTCAAAAGCTGGAAATTTTTCTTAAAAAGCATAATTTCAGTTTTGTTAAGCATCTAAAGATAATTTTAAGCAGGTGTTCATGTATCGAAAGCCCATTAGTAGCCTTGAGACCTGAGTTGGCATTTTTCATGGAAGAGGAATTTCTTCCATGGCTTCAGAAAAGGCTTGGAGCCTTGTATGAGTGATGCAATGGAAAGAGCTCTGGTTCTAGAGCCAGCAACATAGAGATCAGCGTCTAGCTCTTTTACTTGCTAGTAAGTAGTTTTACTTGCTCACTTCTCCCAGGCTTGGTTGTCTTATCTAGGACAAGTCTGAGTCTCACTTTATCCAGCTGTAAAATGGAGTTGACAAAAACTGTGCTATATGAGAAGCATTGTGGCATAAGTGGAAAGAGCACTGGGCTTGGAGTTAGGAAGATCTGGGTTCTAATCTTGCTTTTTGACACTTACTGGCAGTGTGACCCTGTGAGCCTCTCTGAGACTCAATTTCCTTTTTGGGAAAATGAAAATGATAATAATACCTGTTGAGAGGCACTGTGGTATAATGGAAAGAGCCCTGGGCTTGAAATCAGGATGAATTGGGTTTGAATTAAGCCTCCAACACTTCTTAGTCTTCTGACTTTAGGCAAATCACTTCCCTCTCTGAGCCTTAATCTGCCCTTCTGTTGAACTATATAACATTAGGCGGATTGTTGTGAGGATAATAACACAGTGGTGCTGTGAAATGCAATTGAGATCACGTGTGTGAAGGGCCATCTGAATGTCAGTTATTATCATTACTTGCTTCCCACTGTGGTTGTGAGGGAAGGTTTGTAAACCCCAAAGCCCTATAGAACATGAACTATCGTTACCATGGAAAGCCTGTCCCTGTACTGCTAATGGGCTCTTCCTGTTGGTGCTGAGAAAACAGGAAAAACTTAGAGAGCTTGTCAGAAGTCAAGCTTTCCCTTAAGAAAATAGTTCTGTCAGCAAAAACAGTGTGCAAGGTGATGCTACTGTTTACCCATCTGGGAGTTAAGAAATGCTTAGTCTTTCCATTTTCTCACTTGTATATTTCAGGTCTCTGTGGAGCAGCTTTAAAAAAGTGGCAAGAGACTGAATCATCCTCAATAGAATGTCAAGGAAGAGGCTGTCTTTTCTGTGTGGATACTGGGGTCTGGATAGTAAGCCTGGGTTCAGAGGATCATGGATTCAGAGCTAGCAGGTTGGGACCTCAGATAAGCTGTTTGGCCCACCCTTCTTTTTACAGATGAGGAAACTGAGGCCCATGGAAATTAAGTGACTTGCCCAGGGTATTTCATTTTACAGATGAGGTAACTGGGGCACAGAGAAAGGCAAAGTTGCTGATAACAAGGCTTATCATTGTCGTTCAATAGTGTCTGCCTCTTTGTGACCCCATTTGGAGTATTTTTGGCAAAAACACTGGAGTGGTTTGCCATTTTCTTCTCCAGCTCATTTTACAGATGAGGAAACTGAGGCAAACAGAGTTAAGTGACTTGCCAGGGGTTACACAGCTAGTAAGTGTCCGAGGCCAGATTTGAACTCATGAAGATGAGTTTTCCTGACTGCAATCCCAGTGATCTATCCACTGCAGATGAGGTTACTAAGGCACAGAGAGAAGTGAAGGGATTTGTCCAAATCATAGGTGACTAAAGCAGTAGTGGTCAAAGAGTTGGAATAAGAGTAAAAATTCTACCTCAGACATTTAGTTGTGTGACCCTGGGCAAATCCCCTAACCTCTGTCGGCCCTAGTTTCCTCATTTGTAAAATGGGAATAATAGTAGCACCCGCTTCACAGGGTAGTTATCAGGTAGAGGATCAAATGCGTCAATATGGATAATGCGCTTTGCAAATCTTTTTCAGGACTATTTATGCTCCTTTAAGATGGTAAATTCTAGCAAATTTAGACTACTAGTTTTTCTCCAAATGTGACCTAATTTGTTTCCTCCCTCCAAAGTATTCCAATAGGCTGTCCCTCATGTTTGGAATGCATACCCTCTTCATTTCATGTCAGAGTCACTGTTTCCCTTTAAGACGCAGCTAAGCTGCCACCTGTCCTATGGAAATTTTCCTGTATTTTATTCTGAAGGCATAGTCACCGAAAGGTTTTTTTGTTTTGTTTTGTTTTGGGGCAGTGACCTGTGCCTTAAAGAAAATTATTTTGTTCATCATGGGGAGGAGAGATTGTTCAAAGGAGAGACTAAAAGCAGGAAGTTATTAAATTAGAAAGTTATTAAAAAATAGTCCATGCATGAGATTATATGTGTGAGATAATGAAGATCTGAACTAAGGTTATGGTCATGTGAATAGAGGGAATAATAATATAACAATAAGAGCTCACATTTTTATAGTGCCAGGCACTGTGCTTAGTGCTTTTACAATTATTATTTCATTTGATTCTCACAACAACCCTGGGAGGTGTGTGCTATTATTATCCTCATTTTACATCGAGGAAACTGAGGCAAATAGAAGTTAAATGACTCGCCCAGGGTCACAAGCTACTAAGTGTCTGAGGCCGGATTTGGACTCAGGTCTTGCTGACTTCAGATCTGGTGCTCTATCCACTGCTCCACCTAGTTACTTCAAGAAGGAAATGAAGGTGAGAAATGTTTTAAAAGTACAATCAACAAGATTTGATAATTGATTGAATATTGGGTTTGAGTGAAGGGGAAAGTGAGGAATGATTCTGAGGTTATGACCCTGGTTGACTAGAAGAGTAGTGCTGTTCTTAACAGAAATAGAGAAGTATGGAGGAGGGACAGAGTTTTTTGTTTCTGTTTTGTTGCATTAATAGCATATGGGCTTGAGTTTCTTTCCTTCTTCTCTCTCTCTCTGTCTCACTCTCACTTTCTCTTCCTCTCTCTCTCTTTCCCCTCCTTCCCTCCCTCTCTTCTTTCCTAATAATAGTTTGCATTTATATAACACTTTAAGGTTTGAAAAGCATCGTACAAATATTATTTCATTTGAACCTTAAAACAACCCTGTGAAATAAGTGTTATATTATTACCATTTTACAGATTAGGAATCTGAGGCTAAGAGAAGTTGTAATTTGCCCAGGGTCACAAGCTAGTAAGTGTTAGAGGCTGAATTTGAATTTATGTCTTCCTGACTCCAAGTCCAGTGTACTTATACATTTCATCGCCTAGCTACTGCCTCCTCCCTCCCTCCTTTCCTTCCTTCCTTCTTTCCCACTATACCATGGGTTCTTGGGCAAATCACATTACTTCTTTGGGAACCTCTGATTTCTCTCATGTAACTCAGGGGTGATGATCATGTGATCTCTAAATTAGAATAATTATTAAAATTATATTATCTGCCTGCTCCTTGAGGTCCTGATGTTTAATGGCAACAGCTAGAAGGTGCAGTTAGCAAATGCCCCAACCCTTCCTCCTTCCAAGCAATTGGGAGGCTGTCTGCACACACCACCAAGCATTCTTCCACAAGTCACTTGTCACTGCAGCCATTGCTGCAGTTAGAGTATCCTGAAAGTAAGTGGCCCCCATTCGGGATTCATATTCAATGCACAATTTATGTTCCCAAATTCTAATTGTAAATTATGTGAACTCACTGTGCTACAAGCTTTTTGTCTCAGAGTGAAACTTCCTAGCTGCCAATCTTTTGATGAAGAAAAATGAACTGTTTACTTACAAGAAGAAATACCCAGATTTCTGTCAAAGAAAAGTACTTCTCTGCCATCTCGAACATTGGGAAATCCTAGAATCTCAGGGTTGAAAGAACAAAGAATACAGAATGTAAGAGGTGAAAAGTAGTTGAGAATATTAGAGTTGGCAGGCACCTTAGAACATGGAATGTCAAAACCCTAGAACAAAGCATGTTAGAGCTATAAGAAACCTTAGGACACAGAATTTAGAAATGGAAGGGAGATTAGATCATAGACTATAGAATGCTGAAGTTGTAACTGAGCTTAGACTGAGCTTATCTAGATATTAGATTGCCAGAGCTGAAAGAGACCTTAGAACATAGGATAGAACATCTGGAATGGAGCTTAGAACATAGAATGCTAGAGTTGGAGGCACCTTATGGCATGCAATATTAAAACTGAGGTATCCCAGATTAAAAGGTGTAAGAGTTGGAGGTGAGTTTAGAACATAGTATGCCTGAGCTGGAAAAGAACTTAGAACATAGAACATAGAGATCCAGAGTTGAAAGGGGCCTTAGACAACAGTATATAACTGTTGTAGCTGGAACTGACTTTAAAAGGAAATTGATAGATTATGTAGCACAATCTTCTCATTCATTTAAGAGAACAGAAGATGGAGGTCTGGGCAGGAAGGGTGACTTACCCATGATTCAAAATCTTGTAAGCAACAGAATAGAAACTCCAACTCAGGTCTCCTAATTCACATCTTGGTGTGCTGTTCCCCCAGGTCTTCTTAAGTGGTTAAGCTGGAGTGGTTTTTCTATTCCCAACTCCATTTCTGTTTAGGCAGCATTAGTTGGTATTATGAGGCCTAAGGGCACGCATGGTCCAAAGTGCGCATGCTTTGTGTTCAGAACCAAGGCTGCAATGAAGTTGCTAGATGCAATACAGGCAAGTGCTGCCAGAAACACCTCAGATTCATCACACATTTGATGGTTAATTAATTTTTGGTCACTGCATGTTCAGAAAGACCCACAGTTTTGTTTTTTGTTTTTGTTTTTTTTTCACAACTCACAGTTTAAGAAGCACTGCACCAGACTAGATTGCCTCCCCATACTTCCATAAAGGACCCTTAGAGTCAGGTACCATCCAGCGCACCAGAGGACAACCGAAAGTGTATTTGGGAGTGAGTGGGGCTTACTTTTAGACATGTTAAGGTTGAGTTGACGCTGTTATATTCAATCAAAAATGCCTAAACATTGAAGATATATGCAGAGTGATTGGCTGTGTATAATCCCTTATACAGACAGAGATATGTGTAATCCCTGATGGCTCAAAAATCTATGCTCCTTAGGACTCCAGAATCCTTCTGGTCTCTTCCTTTCCCTTCACTACCCATACGCAATCATTTGGCAATTCCCATTAATTCTAACACATCTTTCTCTTCCTCTCCATTTCCATGGCCACCATCTTAGTTTAGGCCCTTGTCATGCCCACCTGACCTTTTGCAATAGCCTCCTAGCTGGTTTCCCTACCTCCAGTCACTAATTCCTCCAATCTTGACACAACTGCTGAAATAATCTTCCTAATACACAGGTCTGACTATATTATTTTCTTGCTCAAAAGCTGTACTTGGCTCCCTATGGCCTCTAGGATAAAATATACATTCCTTAGGTTCCCATTCAAGATGCTCCACAATCTGGCTCCAACCTAACTTTTAGACTCTATCTTATAGTCCAACCCTTCGTGCACTCTGAATTTCAGCCAAACGTGAGCATTCTCCATTCCTGCAACTTGTCCTGCCCTCTCCCACTCTAATGCCTTTGTGCACATTGACCCCAGAGCCTGGAATGAACTCCCCATCACATGCTGAATTCCATTTCTTCCTCCAAGGTCCAGTACAGGTACCACTTCCTCCATGAATAATGAAAATAATAATGTTGTTCAGTCATATCTAACTCTGAGTGACCCCATTGGGGGTTTTCTTGGCAAAGATGCTGGAGTGGTTTGACATTTCCTTCTCTAGCTCATTTTACAGATGAGTAAACTAAGGCAAACAAGGTTAAGTGACTTGTCCAGGCTCAGGTGGCTAGGAAGTATCTGCGGCCAGATTTGAACTCAGGTCCTCCTTAAAAGTACATGTGTTCCTCATCCCATCTCTCAAATTTCACTTTTCTCTCCTGTCTCATATCAGTTAGGAATTACATCTCTGTGTTCACAGTCCTAAAATCACAGAGCTTTCTTCAAGGAACCATTCACATCTTTGTGGGTCTTCGATGGAGGCTACATATGTTCTATGTTCTAAGACCTATTCAACTTTGATATCCTGTATTTTGTGTTCTAAGGTCCTCTTCACTTCTGATGTTCTATGTTCTATATTCTATCATCCCTTTTAGCTCTGACAGTCGATGTTCTGTGTTCTAAAGCTTCTCTCAGCTTTAATACTCGGTTCTGTGTTCATTTCTAGCTCTAACATTTACTGTTTTATAATTTAAGGTCTATGTTCTAAAGTCCCTTCTAGCTCTTAAATTCCATGTTCAATAATCCAAGACGTCTTCCAGCTCTAGGATTCTGTGTTCTGTGCTCTGTTTTATAATTTAAAAACCCTTCTAGCTCTAACAGTGTGCATACAGTCTATGGTTTAATGTTCTATCACACCATATCTAGGTTCTAAAGACCCTCCTAATTTTAGCATTCTATGTTTTAAGAACCCATCTAGACCTGACATTCTATATTCTACAATCTAAGGACCTTTCCAACTCTAACATGTTCTAAGGTCCTATCTAGCCCTGAGGTTGTACTTTCTATAATCTAATCTAAACTTCCTGACATTCTATGTTTTGTGTTCTACAGACTCTCACAGCTCTAGTATTTTATGCTCTAAGGCCTGTCTACCCTGACATTCTATGAATCTGTGAAATTAGAATATATGCCTATGGAGGAAAAGAAGTCAAGAAGGGAAAAAGTGATGCTAAAAAGGGGAAGGGGCTTTGGGGTATAGGGAGGCCTCCAAAGACGACGGCACTCCCTCTCGATTTAAGACTCTGGCCTTTGAGATTTATAAAACCCACATTTTATCGGTCTGTCTGGCTTTTTGTCTGATCTTATGGTAAAGAAGCAGCAATGAAACCACAGGGGAGAGCTCATCTCTCTTGCAAAGGAACACACTAAACACATTAAAGATGAATTAGAAAGGGCCTGGGGTTTGCTTTCTGTTTGCTTAATGGACATTGGTTGCCTGTTAACCTAACCTCCCTCAGCTATTGATGTGTTCCATAAGATATCCTTGGCCTCATGTACCTGCACATAGCAGGAACCTTGTAACCATGCTGCTTTTAAAGAAATACCCACTGCCTTTGCTCTCAGTGCTTCCCTACCCAAACAAAGGGTACCACAATGTTTGTAATGGACTCAGAGACCTAGTCTAAATGCAGCTAATTCTAAGGGCTGCAACCTGGCAAGATGGTTCATTAGGCATGGGCTTTGACAGCAACCATGGAATGATAGCCTATGGGAATATTTAAATGTTAGGCCCAATGTAATAGAATCCTGGAAGTTCAGGGCTAGAAATCATGTCCTGCCCAAATCACCTAATCCAACTTCTGCCTAAGGAATCATGTTGAAAATATTACCAACAGAAGCTCCTGTTTAAACACCGCCTTCCATTGATGGGCATCTCCCTTTCTACCAAGGCAGTTCATTCCATTAATTCCTATTCAATTTCATACACATTTATTAAGTGACTCTGGAGTATACTGCATAGGTACTTTAGACATATCTGATTATCTGAAAGCTTTTCTTTACATTGAACTGAAGTCTGCCTCCTGTGATTTTTTTCTAAATTTTGGTTCTAATTCTGCTGCCTAGAGCAACAGAAAATAAGGCAATCCCCCCACTTCCATCCAACAAGCCTTCAGGTTTTAAAATACATTGATAATCCCTCCTCCCACTTCTATAGCTGTTGATTCAACCAATCTTTATATAGCAGTCTTCAGTCTTCTTGCCATCCTGGTCATCCCCCTCTGGACTCACTCCAATATGTTAATATCCTTCCATAGTGTGGTGCTCAGAATTGAATCTAGGACACTAGATGTTTTCATAACTCCTCAAGATTCAGTTTCCTCTGATATCAATAATTGAAGAATCTATTCTTTTTTTCTTTTATTCTCTTGTTCTCTTCTTTTTCTTTCTTTGTTTAAAATCCATTTGTTATTTACCACGATGGGTCCTTTCTCCACTAATAGAGATCACAAACCCTTCCATGCCTTAGCAGACAGTTTCATGAGTTGCTATATGCAAGGGAAAAATGTGTTGATTGGCTGATTGATAATGAACCTTTCTATAGTTAGCTAGGCAAGTCCTCAAGAGACAGATATTTAGTCCATACTTAGGACCACACACAGAGTTTTTCTATATCAGAAGGACCTGCAGGATCTTACTCTCCATTGGCAGAGTCTTTAAAATCCCAACATAGGTTGGCATAGACAATGGGGTCAGATGTGTTGGCATGTATTCAGGGCATTCCCACTGGCCACTGATGGAAAGAGAAAGGTCCAACAAGAATGCTCTTCGAAACTGTGCTAGCTGGTTAGGAGCAAAGTGACTGGGATGTCAGGACATTATATAGGATTCAGGAAGACCTGAATTCACATCCTCCCTCAAATACTATATAGTGATATGATCCTTAGAAAGTCACTTAACCACTTTCAACTTCTGTTTCATCATCTGTAAAATGGAGTCTGGAAGAGCTCCTACTTCACAGGTTTACTGTGAGAACCAAAATGAGATAATGCCTGTGATGTGTATTCAAAACTTAAAGGACTATAGAAGTGTTATAGAAGAGCTTTCTACCTCGTCAACAACTCTGAGGTTGATCTCAGAGAGCTGTAAAGATCAATTCATCTCTGAGGGTCTATAATTCTAGAAAATTTTATCTCCATATAGCCATACCATCTAGAGAAAGACTGGCTTCTCAATGCTCTATCCTCTGTATACCCAGAATAATCAAGCTTATGCACAACTGTTAAGTCAGGATATTAAATCTATCTCTGCCTCCTTCCCATTCTTCATAAATGACTGCAGGTCTCATCACCCCAAAGATTATATGGAATTGGCCAAAGAGTGATTTCACCTACTCTGCTGCATAGTTATTGATCAATTTCTGATAACTTCTCTAGAAGTTTGAGGTCACTGAGTCTATCTCTCTGGAGATAATTCTTGCCACTTGAATGATGATAAAAAAAATCATTATTAATGGATATGATGAGGTAACTCATCCTGAATGCTGTCATAATTGGAAACGAAATTTATGGTTAGATTCTTGCCAAGTGTTATCCAATGTCAGAAGAAGCTTTGATTAAAAATCTGGGTCGGTCCCAATCTTCTTAAAAACCATTAGTTGGAATTTTCTTGAGCCATAAGTTATAGAATCAAAAAGCAGTTACAGCTAGAAGAGAACTTAGAACATAGAACTTAGAAAAAACATTGAAGGTTAGAGGTGCAAAGGGCCATAAAACATAGAATATGTTGCTTAAAAAGAGAACTTAGAATGTTAGGACATTGACTAGCGAATGTTAGAACAATAAGAGACCTTAGAAATGACCTTGACCAACCAGGAGAAGTAGCTTCCCAAAGAATATTTGGTCTATTTGGAGACATGTCTTAATTACTGTTGCTGAATGTTGTGTTTGCTCTTTTTTTTTACTGCTTCCTGTTGAATTGTAAAGACTACTAGGCTGCAAATCAGGAGACCTGGTTTCTAGCAGTCATCTGTCACTTTCCATCTATTTGACCTTGTATTCAAGGTCCCTTCCTTCGCTGCATATCAGATTCCTTACTTGTAAAATGAGCAAGTTGAACTAGCTGGTGTCTGGTATCTCCTCTAGCTCTACATAACTCTATGTGGGAGATCAACCTTTCTCCAACCAAGCAAAGGAACAATGTGAAGCCATGTATAATCAGAGCCATATTGTATGTTATAGACAATATGTTCAAAGAAGAGAGAGATGAAAAAGAGTAGAGTAGTCAGGGAAAACTTCCTAGACCCTAAGAGACATTACCAAGAGATATGAGTAAACACTTTAAAAAAAGAAATGCAAACCAAGAATAAGTTCCAAATTTCTAATAATAAGAGAAATATGAATTAATACAGAGATTTTATTATATCTAGAAAATTGGGGGGGGGATGAGAAAACTTGGAGTGTTGGAGAGACTGTGGGAAGAAAGGCACCCTAACACTTAATTTGGGAAGGTCAAGTTGATCCAACCATTCTGAAAAACAAACTGAAACTATGTGGGGAAAGTTACTAAATTGTTCATATTCTTTGACCCTGGGATTCCACTGCTGGGAATATGCCCCAAGGAGGTCAAAGACAGAAGGAAAGGTCTTACATACAACACAATATTCATAGCAATACTCTATGTGATAGCTAAAAACTGGAAGGAAATTAAATGATTGGCCATAAAATATTACTGCATCATAAAAAATTATGACTACAAGGAATTCAGAGAATTTGGGGCAGACCTGTTTAAACTGATGCAGATTAAAATAAAGTGAACCAAGAGAACCATATATATGACCACAATAATATAAAAGAAAATAACACCAAAAGACATAAGAATTCAAATCAATGCAATGACTAACTGTGATTTCAAAGTACTAATGATAAAATGTATCTCTCTTCTCTTGGTGAAGAGATGGTGGGCCATATATGCATATAGAGGAAGGCATAAATTATCAAATGTGGTCTAAGTGTTAAATTCCCTCAACCTCTTAATTGTGCTTTGTTTCAAGATGAGAAGGACGGTTATTGGGAGGTGATGGCAATGTTTAAAAAAAACCTGAAAGCATCAATAAAACATAAAAAAAAAGCTTCATGGAAAAGGTGGGACATGAACTGGATCTTAAATTACATATATCAGGTATGAGGATTTGTTTGCTTCCAGTTTAAAGTTAAAGGTGTTCACAGAATTACAACAATGGAATCATCAAGCACTGACATTGCTTGTCTTTAACTTTAACTTCAAGAAACATTTATTAAAAGAAAGCCCCCAAAAGGGGTCATAAAGAGTCAGACATGACTGAAAATGACTAAACAATGACAACAACATAAAGAGCTTATAGTCTAGGGATATATAACATTCACAAAGAGTTATAATATAAAATAATGAATGAATAAAAAAATCACTAAGCACTTACTATGTGTCAGAAATTGTGCCAAGCACTGGAGATTCAAATACAAGAGTGATTCAGTCCCTGACTTCAAGGGTCTTATATTCTAAGAGAAGAGACAACACATTTATGGGAAGAAATGGTGAGTTGATCCATAGGGCAGTAATCGATGTGCTCTTTTCAGAAAGAATGGTTGTATAAGTTTTATTGATTTGATTTACTGTATTGAAAGAAAGAGGTGGAAGAATGAGGAAGGGAAGAGATAGAGGGCAGATAATAAAGTGAAGTGGACATGATAATCCCCTTAAGAATGGGACAAACCAAGTGCTATGCAAGTTCTAAGGAGATAAAGATCAATTCTGATTTAGAGAATCCTGGAAGACTTCATGAGGAGTTGATAAGTGACTGTGTCTTTAAATGATGGGGTGGATTTCAATGGCCTGAAGTGGGGAAGAGGGAGGTCATTCGAGGCTTATGAAATATAATGAACAAGTGAGAGAGGTGGAATAACATGGGGTATATTTCAAAAGTGTTTCAAAAGTCTCAGTATTTAATGTTCATTACTTCTACTCAATAAACATGGACAGTGGGGGAGCAGATACAAGGCCTAATAAAACAACCATCATAGAAATACTATGATGCTGGTAGGATGGATATTGTTGTTAATGGTGGTCCTTTGGCAGCCTTACTCTCTCCTCCAGTCATTGAAGTCCAGTATCAGGACAAAAATCAAGAGAACTGATGATGGCCTGGGATGCAGTGGATAGATATTATACTCATTTTGTGGGTGATGAAACTGAGCCCCAGAAAGTACATGTGACTTACCCAAGGTCATAGAGCTAACTAGTTGTGGAGTAAGGGCTCCATCTGCTATACCACAGAACCTCTATGATCTTGAAATTTTTGTCACAGAGGATACTAGCTTTCATCCTTCTCATCAGAAAACACCTTCAAGACACAGAATAGTGCAATGGTGCAGTAAGAGTCAGGAAAAAATGGATTTGAATCCTTCCCTGGACAAGTCATTCAACCTCTCAGGCTGTTTGCTCATCTATAAAATAAGGATAATAACAGCACCTACCTCACAGAGTTTTGGTAAGGATCAAATGAGATAACATATAAAAGATTCTGCAAAGTTTAAAGTTCGTATGAATGTCAGTTACTATGACTATTGCTCCCTTCTCATCTGAGAGCTCATGCTTTTCACACAAGTTCTGATATAGAAATGATCTGTGCACAATGAAGTGGTCTTGCTGTAAATAAATTTGCTTGTAAATTCCATGGAGATTGTTTCTATCATATCTCATCACTTCCATCCCAAAGTGCCCACCTTCCACCCAACTTAACCAGTCTTAAGCCGGTCTCTGGCTTCTTCTCATAATCTGGCTTTCTGGTTTCATTGCCTTCACTCAGACAGTTCCCTGGGCCTGGAATGTTCTTACCTCACCCCTTCCCCTTTCTGACTATTGAAATTCTATCTTTCCTTTAGGATTCAGTGAATACCAACAACAAAAACAAAAAGCATTGCATTCCTGGCAGTATGTTAGGCACAGAGACAAAATAAAACAATCTATAGTCTTGGAGAGGAAGAAAGTAATGGGAATAAATACAAAATATACATAAAATATTTTCCAAGGGAAGGGATTGAGTCTAATATGAAGGAGAGTTTTCCAACTGTAGAACAGGAGTTCTTGAGGGCATAAAGAAACGATAGTATGAGTGAGATAGGGACCCCGTTGGGGATGCAGTTGACATGAATGGAACCACAAAGTAGCCTCTATAAAATCTTCCCACACACAACTAGAAGTGACCTCTCTGTCCTGTGAACTCTAATAGCACTTAGCTTCTATCTTTGTAGATTTATCTCAATTAGCCTTAGGCATCTGTGCACACGTCTCATCTCCCCTAGAAGGCTGTGACTTCCCTAAAGGCCTGGCTTATTTCCATCATTGGCCCTCTCAGCATATGTCACACTTGCAAAGGGGGAGAGACAATCATTAACAGCATATTGAATGAAGGAGCAAATTGTATACCTTCCTTTAACTCAATTTGTCTTTATTGGAGTTTTTAAAAATCCTCAAGAACTTTATGATGACCTTATATTTTACCCCAGGATCCCTGAGTTGGAAACATGAGCTCTTAACTCACAAATAATCATTAGCAAATTGTGAGTCATAGAATTAAAGATGGAAGGGACCTCAGCGATCATGGAGTTCAGTCTCTGGCCAAGCTACACATCCCTCTCTGACGTCCTAGACGAGAAACCCTTGTTGTCATCTAAGCTAGTCTTCAGTGCCCCTAACCACTTCCTTTCTCAGTCTTCTTTCTTATCCTCTTTCCTCCTTCCCTCACCCACACTGAGTGCTCTCTCCTCACTCTCCTTTCCAAAGCTGCTTTCTTTCGATGTCAGGGGCATTCCAGTTCTGTCTCCCAAAGGCTCATTCTCAGTTTGAGCTACCCCTTGGGAAGGAAAGACCCTATCTCCTGGGAAAGAGATTCTAGGGCTCTTGCTCTCCCTATTCTCTTCATCTAGACCTTACCCCTTACCCTTTGATAGGCCCCCAGTGCCTAGCTCCTCCCAGGGCTCTACATCCTCAGTCTGTGCTCTCTCTGGCATATCCCTTGGGTAAGGGATTCTAAGCATTTATGAAATGGCTGGGACTGTACTGGGCAAAGGGACTTATCATCCTTCTGGAGTCATTCTTCACCCTTCCTACCCAATCACTCCTGGAGGCTGCTTTCTGCTAACTCTATAGGACCAAAGGACAAAGGAAGAATTCAAGTAAGGCCAGTTTTTACTTTGAGCCTTTGTTTTTAAGTTATTCGAGGAGATTTTTTTCCCCTGTTCTCAGAAAGATATTCTCTGCCCCAGAACTGGCATGAAAGGTCCCTGCTGCATGGTTAGTCAGTGTTCCTTCTTTTGGAAGAACATAATTGAAACTTAGCTCTTGAAATATCTTTTAAAAATCAGCTTTACCAGTGATTTATATATTACCTAGCTCCCTGAACTATCCCTACATAAAGAAAGGTTAACATGTGATGCAATGGCCAGAATAAGAGTCTGGAGACCTAGGTTAGAGTCTTGGGGCTTCCAAGGTTTCTAGGTGGCCCTGGGCAAGTTATTTTCTCTCTATGGGCCTCACTTTCCTCCCCTGTTAAATGAGTGATTTGAGCTCAATGATGATTCCCATGATCCCTTCCAGCTCTAATATTATATGATGCCAAAGTAAACAAACAAAAAAAATCCATCATACATGAATTTAAATATGTGTGTAATTGCATTAAATTCAGTCCATACACTTCAGTGAAACTAATTCATTGACATTCAATGTGGTTTAGTAGAAAGAATACTGAATCTGTACTCAGATAACCCAGATCCAAATCTCAGCTCTATCATATACTACTGATCTATCACATAATATGTTGGCTAGTCACTTAAATTCTCTATGCATCAGTTTCCTCATGTGTAAAATAAAATGGATAGGCTTGATGACCTTGAAGATCCTGTCCTACTTTAAAGTCTATCACTTTAAGGAAAAGGTCCTATGTGTACAAAAATATTTATAGCAGCTCTTTTTGTGATGGCAAAGAATTAGAAATTGAGGGGCTACCCATCAATTAGGGAATGGGTGAACAAGCTGTGATATATGATTGTGATGGAATGCTATTATGCTGTAAGGAATGACAAGGAAGGTTTCAGAAAAACCAAGACTTACATGAAGTGATGCAAAGTGAAGAGAGCAGAACCAGGAGATCATTGTACATAGTAACAACAATATTGTAACAATGATCAACTGTGACAGACTTGGCTACTGTGATCAAGACAACAATCCCAGACAATTTCAAAAGAGTCATGATGGGGAAAAAAAATGCTATACACCTCCAGAAAGAGAACTAATAAACTCTGAGTGCAAATTGAAGTATAGTTCTCTTTATTTTTCTTGCTTTTTATGTGACATGGCTAGTGTGGAAATATGTTTTGCATGATTTCACATGTATAATTAATATATTGCTTGCCTTCTCAGAGGGTGGGTGGGTGGGGGTTGGAGAAAAGAAGAGAATTTGAAATTCAAAATTAAAAAGAAATACATAAAAATAAATAATAATTAAAATAAAAATAAAATGTTTCAATAGGGGAAAAAAGTTAAAGTCTGTCACCCTTTGCTTTAGTTAGAGCTTTTCCTTAATGAAGGGCCTCTGCCTTCCTATCTCCATGCCTTCCCTGACAGCATTCTTACCTGAAAAACTTTCCTTTCTGCCTATTGAAATTTAATTCCTGTTTCTTCCAGAAAGCATTTTGTGACTATTCCAACCTTTCTTCCCTTTCTTTCCCCTCTCCAAGATTTGGTCTTCTACCAAGTACCTCACAGTAGAGGGCTCAATGACGTGCTGTCTCATATTGTGCCTGTGCCTCATGGATGTAAGTCCTAGCTCCCTGATCAGACTGTGATCCCTTTGAGGGCAGGGCACAAAATGGAATCATAGAGTTAGAGCTAGAAGGGACCTCAAAGGTCACCCAGCGGAGTCAACTCCCCTTATTTGACAGACTATTATTGTTATTGTTAATACATGGAGTAGGGAGAAGTGGGGAGCCTCAGGTTTCTAGCAGCAAGGGAAGGCTTGGAAAAGACTCTGCAAAGTGACTTCAGGAAACTTCACTGGCTCAATCTGGATGGAGGCTTCAATGAGTCAACTAAAGTAGCCCTTTTTATTTAGATAACATTGATGTATTCTGTCTAGAGGGCAGGTATTTCATATACTATCTGGATGAGCAGGTGGTATATGTAGTTCCATTGACTGGATTCAGGCACTAGTATGAAAGAGAGAGAGAGAGAGAGAGAAATACAGAAATAGGAGAAAAAGAAAGATACAAAGAGAGAAATATAGAGAGATACAGAGAGACAGAGACAGAGAGACAGAAACAGAGACAAAGATAAGAGACAGAAATAGAAAGACAGAGACAGAGAAAATAGAAGGAAAGCAGAGAAGGGAAGGATGATAACACTCCCACAACTGAGGGATGTAAGGGAATAAAAATCCTGATTAATACAATTAAAGAGGCAGCAAAAGTTAGGCAGTGATTGGACAGTGTCCAAAGACAGCCTGGGAATTTTAAGCCAAGAAAATAAATAACCTCAAGAAAATAAAAACAACATAAACCTACCCATGATCCTTAGTGGCTCACTCTGTTCCTCTGGCTTTTACCATAGAATGCTAGAGCTTAGAACTTGAGATCCTAGAACATAGGATGTCTGGTCTGGAAGGTAGCTTAGAGCTCCTCCAGTCCAGTCACCTCATTTTACAGATGAAGCACATATGGCCCAAGTAAGCAACCTGACTTGCTCCAGGTCAAACAGCAAGTCAGTGACAAAGCCAAAAATAAGAACCCAGGTGTCCTGACTCCACTGCCCTGGCCCCAACTTGAGGAATTGCTCTAGAGATGTACCAAAGAACTCAGTTCCTGAGCTGGAGGAACTTTGCACCAGAGCACCCATTCAGGGGGCCAACTTCACATACCGTTCCTGTTTGTCTCAAAGCCACAGCCTCCCATCAAAGAAAATCCCCATTCCAGCCTCGGGGCTCCATATGGAAATGTGGCTTTCCTCAATGGGTGGGCAGTTTCTTGGCTTTCACACAGGGACACTGGCTCTTTATTTTCTTGTTCTCTGATCTTCTCATTTACTCACTAAAAGAGGAGAATTCAGAGCCTGGGGCATGAAGCCGTGGTGGTTTGTAGAAGCAAATGCTGTGGCATATTGTAGGCAGGAGCCAGAGGGTGAAAAGAAACCTGCTTGGATCAGTCTGGTGGAACTACTGCCTTGCTGAATAGCCCTTGGCCTTGCTCCCTCCTCTGCCCGCCCCTCCTGAATTAGACACAATTAAAAACTGGTGCATTACAGAGTTTGTGGGGCAAGTTAGTGTGAAGGTACAGGTAGGGAGGAGTAGGCTGGCCACTTTTAAAAGTTTTTCTGGTCAATCAATCGATCAACCAACATTTATTATGTCTCCCCTAGGTGCTAGGCACTGAGAATATTATTGTTTAGTGATATTATTCAGGCTTCTCCGACTCTTTATGACCCCATTTGGGGTTTTCTTGGCAAAGATACTGGAGTAATTTGCCATTTCTTTCTCCAGCTCATTTTATAGATGAGGAAACAGGGTTAAATAACTTGCCCAAGATCACATAGCTAGGGAGTATCTCAGACCAGATTTGAACTCGGGAAGATGAGTCTTCCTGACTCCAAGCCAATCACTCTATCTACTGTACCACCTAGCTGCCCAGATACTGGGGATATAAAGGGGAAAATGAAGCAATTTCTGCCTTCACAGGGTGCTCAGTTTATTGAGGGAGATAACACGTACATGTTTATATATTTTAAAATTAGAGCAATAGAAACTGAATTTGTGATTTCTTTGGTATAAGGAACTCCCAAAGGAGGAACCTACATCTTCCAGCACAAATCAGCACCTTACTTAACCTAGAGCAGTAGAGAGTTTGGTTGCTATAAACAGTGCGTGTCAGAGGCAAGACTGGAAACAAAGTCTCCCCAGCTCTAGGGCCAGCAACTACGCTGATTGCCTCTCATGCCTAACAGATACAAGAAAACTTTGTGAGGGAGGGCACTAGCAGCTCATGAGCATCAGTAAAGACTTCATGTAGAAGGTAGCACTTGGCCTAGGTCTGGAAGAAAACAAAGAATTCTAAACGGTAAAAAGGAAATGCATTTCAGGCATGGGACACAGCTAGTGTAAAAGTTTCAATGAGGAGGTGGTCCCAGTGTTGATCCTTAAAGGTGGATAAGGATTCTAAGTTGTGTAGGTGAAGAGAGAACGTACTTGTGGTATGGGGGAGAGCCTATGCTGAAGCACAGAGGCAGAGGGTGTAAGGCTGATTGCAGGCACAGCAAATAGACTAGTTTGGCCAAAAGATAGAGTACATGAAGGGAAGTCATATGGAATAAACCTGGAAGGTTAAGATGAAGGCTCGTGAGCTGATTCATTTGTTCTACAGTATTTTAAACTCGTGAAAGTACTCCATTTAGCTCCTTTCCTCTCCATATTTTGGTTGATTTTTAATTTTTTTGTGTATTTTTTCTTAGTTGCTTCTCTTTGGTGTCTTTTCTGAATTTTCATTCATTCATTCATTCATTCATTCATTCATTCATTCATTCAATCATTTTGTGGTAGTCATAAGGAGTATGGCTCCCATCAAGGGAAAAGATACTTTGCTGTCTTGAATTTGTCTAAACCTGGATTTTTGAAACAATAACTCTCATTTCTTCTGTAGTATCTTAAGGTGCAGCTAGGTGGTGTACTGAATAGAATGCTGTGTCTGGAGTCAGGAAGACCTGAGTTCAAATCCAGCCTCAGAACTTACTAGCTATGTTTACCCTGGGCAAGTTGCTTAACCCTGTTTGCCTCAGTTCCTCATCTGTAAAATAAGCTGGAGAAGGAAATTGGCAAACCACTCCAGTATCTTTGCCAAGAAAACCCCAAATGGGGTCACAAAAAGTTGGACATGTCTGAAACCACTGAACAACATATCTTAAGACTTTAAATAACAGTGCTTTCCTTAAAACATAGATTGGAATGTAAACATCATTATTCTGCTTTTAAAAATAAGCTAACTGAGGCACTGGGAGTGAAAGTGACTTGCCCACCATCACACAGGTGGGAAGTGTCTGGGTCAGGACTAACATTTAGGTCATTGGTGGTCTTTCTGCTATGCCACAGTATTCAGGAAGATCCAAATGCAAGCCTGTATTTTCCCACTCCATCTGGATGTTTGATCTGTGTAGATCATAGTGATAGCTCCCTGCAGATCACAGCAATAGCTCCCATTTCTATAGTGCATCATGGTTTGCAAAGCACAACAATCCTGTGAGATGGAGAGAGCATAGTTATTATTAGCTCTATTTAACAGCTAAGGAAGCTGAGGCCCAGAAAGATAGTATGATTTGCCTATGCTTACACAGTGTCTCAGATGCTCGGTCTCTACATCTTATGGCAAATCTTAATCTTTCAAAGAATTTTTTCTCCCTTATATCTCTTGCTCTGCTTTTCACCAGCCTCCAGAATGATATACCCAAGTACAGATGCCAAGGAGATGAAGGCGTGCCATGAAAAGCAACTCAACAAGGGGCATCATGTTTCTCTAATTTCCAGTTTCTTTTCTGCCCTTCATCTACCATTCCTTTACTATCAAAGTAGCTGCTTTTATTCTTTTCATCTAATAAATTATGTTAATTTATATTAGGCTTGTTTAATGATTGAGCCAACCTTAGAGCATAGAACAAAGAATGTCAGAGCTAGAGGGGTCCTTAGAACATTAGGCATAGAAAAGTCAGAACTGGAGGGATTCTTAGACCACAAAATATAAAGAAATAAAAAACACAGAAAATCAGAGCTAAAAAGAATCTTATAATATAGAATGTTACAGCTAAGAGAACCATCATACAATGTAAAGGATACAATGTTAGTTCTGGAAGAGCTGGCGGAGACCACAGACTATGGAACATAAAATGGTAGCTGCAGAAGGGACGTTGGAGAGCAGAGCCACGGGAACACAGAAGGTCAAGACTGGAAGGGACCTTCAAGGTTAATCTAGTCTGTTACAAATAAGAATCCTGAGCCCCAAATGAAGGAAACAGGATCAGCTCCAAGTCAAACATTAAATTAGTGTCAGAGCCAGAACTAAACCTCAGGTCTTCATACCTAGTGACTGGAGACGATACTGTCAAATAGGGTTCACAGAAAGCATGAAAACATCAACCACTCAGTTATTAATGGGTATGTTGGCAAAATGCTTTTTTTTGGTTAGGAAAGTGGGAGTGTCGCTGGTGATCTTGCCAAACCTTGATCTACGCCACCAGACGAAGATGCTTATATGGTCTAAGTCCTGAAAGAAAAATAGTTCATAAAAAATAAAAGCATGTTAATTGAAAAATGAAAGAAAATTAATTTAAAAAGCAATGGTCTTGAAATCTTAGGAACTAGATTCAAATTTTGACCCTGACATGAGTTCCCAGACCTGTCACTTCCCTTAGGATCATAGAATCATAGATCTGAAGCAAGAAGGGGCCTCAGAAGCCATCTAGTGCCATGGCCTTATTTTACAGATGAGAAAACTGAAGCCAAGGGAGGTTACTTGTCCAAGGTCATATAAGTAACAAGCATCAGAAGTGATATTTAAATCTAGGTCCTCAAACACCAGGGGTAGCTAGGTGGCACAGTGGATAGAGTGCCAGTCCTGGAGTCAGGAAGACTCATCTGCCTGAGTTCAAATCTGGCCTCAGACATTTACTAGCTATATGACCCTGAACAAGTCACTTGACCCTGTTTGTCTCAGGCTCCTCATCTGTAAGATGACCTAGGGAAGGAAATGGCAAACCACTCAGCATCTTTGCAAAGAAAATACCAAGTGGGGTCACAAAGAGTTGGACATGATTGAACAACAACAACCTCAGACACCAGAGCCAATGTTCTAACCACTAGGTTACCTCTCTCACCTTTAAGGCAGGGCCAATAAAACCGGTTGAAAATTATGCTGCTTGAAAGTTTCTCTGGTAAAAGCCTCATTTCTCAAACATATAGAGAACTGAGTCAATTTTATTATAAGAGCCATTCCCCAGTCGATAAATGATCAAAAGATATGAACACCCATCTTAGAAAAAGAAATTGAACAAGCCATTAATGAACTCCCTAGGAAAAAATCCTCAGGGCCAGATGGGTTCATGAATGAATTCTACCAAACACTTTAAGAGAGAAAGATTAAAAACAAAAAGAAAAAAGGAAAAGGACCTATATGAACAAAAATATTGATAGTAGCTCTTTCTTGGTAGCAAAGAATTGGAAAATGAGGGGATGCCCATCAACTGGTGAATGGCTAAACAAATTGTGGCATGTGATTATGATGGAATACTATCGTGCCGTAAGAAATAATGAACAGGATGCTCTCAGAAAAAACTGGAAAGACTTACATGAGCTAATATAAAGTGAAATGTATTGTGTACAAAGTAACAGCCATATTGTAAGATGATCAGCTTTGAATGACTTAGCTATTCTCAGCAATACAATGATCCAAGACGACTCTGAAGAACTCATGATGAAAATGCTGTCCATTCCCGGAGAAAGAACTGATGGTGTCTGAATACAGATTGAAGCATACTTTTTTTTTTTTGCTTTTCTTATTTTTCCTGAAGTTTTGAGTTTTGGGTTTTGGGTTTGGTTTTTTTTTTTTTGGTCTATGTTTTCTTTCACAACATGACTATCATGGAAATGTTTTGCATGACTACACATGTATAACCTATCTTGAATTGCTTGCCTTCTCAATGTGAGGAGACGGGGTGGGAGGTGGGAGAAGGGAGAGAATTTGGAACTCAAAGTTTTAAAAATAATGTTAAAAATTGTTTTTATGTGTAACTGGGAGAAAATGAAATACTAAATTTAAAAAATCTAGATAGGAGGAGTCACAACTAAAAAAAAAGAAAAAATGATGAGCAGGATGCTCTCAGAAAAACCTGGAAAGACTTACATGGGCTGATGCAAAGTGAAACATACTGTGTACAAAGTAACAGCAATGTGCTAAGATGATCAGCTGTGAATGACTCAGCAATACAATGATCCAGGACAATTCTGAAGTACTTGTGATGAAAAATGGTATCCATCCCCAGACAAAGAACTGATGGTGTCTGAATACAAATCATTTTTCTTGTGGGTTTTTTCTTTTGGGTCTATGTTTTCTTTCACAACATGACTGTTATGGAAATGTTTTGCATGACTACACATGTATAACCTATATCAAATTGCCTGCCTTCTCAATGGTGGGGGTGGGGGAGGAGGAAGGGAGAGAATTTGAAACTCAAAGTTTTAAAAATGAATGTTAAAAATTGTTTTTACTTGTAACTGGGGAAAAAGAAAATACTACATAAATTTTAAGAAAAAGAAAGAAAAAAGAAAATTATGCTGCTTGTTCAGAGATCAACCTGCCTCCTGGGGTCCAGGAGACAGATTCAAGTCTTGTCTGACATTTATGAGCTGGGTGACCTTCAACAAGTCATTTCTGCTTTCTATGTTCTGGCTTCTTCTTCTGTAAAGGCAGATTAAGTAGGGTCACATTAGCTTCCTCCTAGGGTTGTTGTAAGTAACATGAGTTAGAAACTTTAAAGCACGGTGCGTATCAGAGTTTGATAGGGGAGGAAAAGCTACTGCAGACTTCCCAGATAGTTCTTGGTACCACTCACTGGCAGAAGAGAACTTACAAACACACAACAAACACCACAGATCGCTTAGGGGTCTTGACATTCTGTGAATACGTCCAATAATAGATATTTTATTCTGGAAGATGAAAATTACCTCTACAAAGGCCAGGGATTGAAATAAAAGATTATGTAGTGAATGCTGCTCCAAGTTTGATTGGGCGCCAGGTTTGAAGTCATTTGTTTGCCTGGAAGTGGGACGTTAGCTGCTGCATGTGTGGGCTTCCTGTCAGCCAGGTTGACTGCTCTGTTTCTTCTTTGTCCCCTAACTATTCCAATTGAAATAAGAGGTTTTGGCATGCCAGATTTTTCCTTCTGTGGGGATGCCAGCTGACAACTTCTGAAAATTCAGGGGCACCTTCTACTTTGGGGATGCACAATCCACTTCCAACCAGGTTACAAAACACCTGTGACCCCTGGACAGTGGCAGGCATCCTATAAAGTACCATTTTAGACCTTTAGTCATGAGGTTAAAGAATATTCATGGTGCTTTATGACCTCAGAACCCTTTTTTAGGAGGGCAGTGTGTAGCACAGTGGAAAGAGCACTGACTCTGGAGTCAGAAGTCCTAGATTCAAATACTGCCTCAGTTGTCTACTACCTATGTAACTTCAGGCAAGTCACTTAACTTCCCTAGGGCTTAATCTCCTTATCTGTAAAATGGGAGTATTGGACTAGACAACCGTTGAGGTTTTTAGATCTATGGTCCTAAGAGCTGTTGATCCTTACAGAAACTCTGTGAGGTAAGTAGTATGCATACTATTAACCCCATTGCACAGATGAGGATGCTGAGGCAAAGTAACCTGTCTGAAGTCTTTGTAGCACCTAGGATAATACATATTCTATTACCCCTATACTTCCTCTTTGCCATCATTATTGACATTTATATAGCAGTTTACCTATATTGCCTCATTTGATACAATCCAGTGAGGTGGGCACTACAGGCATCAATATCCCCAATTTACAGGAAACTGAGGCTCAAAATGGCAAGTATCTTACTTAAGATCACACAGCAAAAATACAATGATTCAAGACAATACCAAAAGATTCATGGTGAAAAATGCTATCCATCTCCACATAAGAAGTGATGGCATCTGAAAACAGACTGAAGCATACTATTTTCTTCTTACTTTCTTCTTTCTTCCTTTCTTCCTTCCTTCTTCCTTCCTTCCTTCTTCCTTCCTTCCTTCTTTCCTCCTTCTTTCCTTCTTTCTTCCCTCCTTCCTTTTTTCCTCCTTTTTCTTTCCTTCTTTCTCTCTCTCTCTCTCTCTTTCTTTTCAAGTTTTCTTCCACCAAATGACTATGGAAATATGTTTTACATGGTTGCACATAATTGATTACCATCCGAGGAAGGGGGGAGGGGAAGGAGGAAGGGATAGAATTTGGAACTCAAAACTTAAAAGTAAAAGAATGTTAAAATTGTTTTTATGTGCAATGGGGAAAAATAAAATATTACTTTTAAAATATCACAGAGCAAAATGCAAGCCTCAGGAGTGGGATTTGAACCCAAGTCTTCCTGATTCCAGTGCCAGCCACATATCCACTATGCTACATTGCCGACTGCTGTTGGGGGTGGGTATTGAGTAGGGTGTTTTTTGTTTGTTTTTTAATAGCAAACAGTGTCTACTGGATCTTTCTTTTTATCATTAGAGTATATTTCCTCTGCCACTTGGCATAATTCCAAATTGCTTTTCAGGTGGGTCAAACTCTTCTTGGAAAGAAATTTGGAATAATTTTGATACCTTGTGTTCTGTTTCAAAGTCCTTTCTTGTTCTAACATTCTCTGAAGGATGTACTTAGCTACTGGAGAGGACATTATGTGAGTGAAACAAGCCAGGCTTCAAGTTCAGGGAAACAGGGTTTGAACAATTCCCACAGGGGGAGGGTGTGAGAGTGGATGCTTTGGGAAGTGCCACAGAGAAAGCCCATTAAAAGTACTAGGATTCCCAACTGCCCCTGCCTCTCAGATCACTTTGAGCTATGAAGTGATGCCATTATTATCCTAAGTAAATGATAACAGACAAGATGTAATTAATACACAAGAGTTTCAATACTTGTAAGCCATCACCAGTCACAAAACCACAAAGCCTGCACCTGGGAGTCAGCATAGAACTGGCAATGTGGGTGCTTGTTTCAAATTGTGTTGTTTGCTGTCTCTGTGTTTGTGCAAGGGGAAAAGGGATGAAAAGAAGAAAAAAGCCAGGCCAGGTCCTTTTTGTAATAATTACAGCTACCATTGAGGCTGTTCATATTATGGTTTACTCTCTTCTTTTGCTCTTTGAGCCTCAGTTTACTCATCTGCAAAATGGAGATAAGAATATTTTTTTTAAGTGAGGCAACTGGGGTTAAGTGACTTACCCAAAGTCACACAGCTAGGAAGTATTGTGTGTCTGAGGCCAGATTTGAACTCAGGTCCTCCTGACTCTAGGGCCGGTGCTCTATCCACTATGCCACTTAGCTGCCCCTAGATAAGAATATTTTCACTCCTTTATTAAATCACTCTTCTGATGCCTTCAGGTGGTATGGCAGAGCACCAACCTCCATGAATCACCCATCCCCCCCAAGAAGAGGGTAGATTTATTTGTATTTTTCCCCAGGCATGATTTGTGGTGTTGCCCCAGGCTCCCAAAGTCCTAGGTCTGAATGTGACTCATTAATAAATTTCTGTCATTGAAGGATAGATTTTTCTATGGAGTGTAGTAGTTGGATAACCATATATATAAAGACTATAATCTGATGATGAGATAATTGATACTTAAAATACTGAAGGAATATTTATTCTGCTTCCTTCACAGAACTTTTGTGAAGTTCAAATGAAAGAATCTATTCAAATAAAGTTGCAAAGGTAACCATAAAGTGCCATAAAACATATTATGGTTTGTAAAAATTTTAATATATTATTGTAAAACAGAAAGCATCTCATTTCCACCTGTAGTGTTACCTAATTATTCTGAAGCATGGGTGGCAATAGCACATGGCTGGGCAGCACCAACAGCCTAGCTGAACAGGAAGGTCCTAAACAATAGTACTAGGCTAAGTTGGTAGGGCCTGGAGTCAAAGAAGAAAACTGAGTAGGTCAGCTATGGCTCAGAGATGCAATCAGGGGTTGTGTAATTCTCCATTCATAATGAGATATAACCAAATTTTAATATATGCTGCCCATTATTATTGACTAATTTAATTCAAGAAACATTTATATAGGTCTCCTCTCTCTCTCTCTCTCTCTCTCTCTCTCTCTCTCTCTCTCTCTCTGTCTCTTCACTGGCCCTGCCCATTCCCCCCCCAACACATCCATCCCTTATAGCTTCTACCACCTCCATTGCAGACTTCAGGTCCTAACTTGTGGTGCTACCATCACTAATGACCCATGGATGTCTCTCCCCTTCCTCATATATATGTATATGAGGTAAAGTAACCTTTCTAAGGTCTTTTTAGCACTCAGGATAATACATATTCTATTATCCCTATGCTCCCTCTTTGCCATCATTATTGACATTTATACAGCAGTGTACATATATTGCCTTATTTGATACAACCCAGTAAGGTAGGCACTACAGGCATCAATATCCTCAATTTACATGAAACTGAGGCTCAGAATGGAAAGTCTGAGGGGTGCCACAGATCATGCCTGGGGAAAAATTATCTTCTCAGGGGGAGGGGTGGTCATATACATATATACATTTGGCATTATTACACAGATCCTCATTCATATAAAATGTTTATGAAAATAATCTACACCCACCTTGAGGCTGCTGCCCTTGGTTGGGGCTGTTAGTGCCAGGCAGGATTATTGCATGAGATCACATCTTTATCATCAAATAATAAATTGAAAAAAAGTCAAAATACAAGATCCAGCTGTTCCAGTTGCTCATTGTCTGTAACATATTATTTGACTTGATAAAGCAAAAGACAACTTAAAGGTTGGCCAGCCAGTCTTCGAACTATCTATAGAATTTTAAATATACTTGATAACTGTTGGTATTCCAAACTCTTTTCTTCAGTCAGAGAGAGCTTTGTGAGAACAATTTTCTCTTGGGCCGCCTTCCTATCCTTCTTGGATTTGGGTCCTGAGGTGACTGAGCTATCTTCCCCTTTTATAGGTGCACATAAATTAAACAGGTCTCATTCTTCATCTCTAAGTTTCATAGATATCTGCAATGGAGAGGAGAAGGAGGGAAGATTTTCTGACAATTCTCTGAAGCACATGACCTCAACCCATCTTAGGGACAGCTAGGTGGTGCAGTGGATAGTGCACTGGGCCTAGAGACAGGAAGACCTAACTTCAAATCTGACCTTAGACACTTCTAGCTGTGTGACTCTGGCCAAGTCACTTTACTTGCCTGAGTTTCTTCATCTGTAAAATCAGGAGGGCACCTACTTCCCAGGGTTGTTGTAGGATCAAATGAAATAATAATTATAATGTGCTTAACATAATGCATGGCACATGGAGAGTGCTATATACAGATTTATTATTATTATTATTATTGTTGTTGTCTGAGGCATCTCTGATGCCCCAGTGACTGGCCCCATTCTGAATCTATATGCTAAACCCTTGCAGGGAAGTAGAGAGAAACCAGCTGGTTGCCAGGTAGACCCCATGCTCCTGCTACCAATCTAGCCTCCACAGCTGTTCTGATTCTATCCTCACTGGCCCTGCCCATTCCACCTCCAACACATCTATCCCTCATAGCCTCTACCACCTCCATTGCAGACCTCAGGTCCTAACTTGTGGTGCTACCATCACTAATGACCCATTAGTGATGGGTCTCTCCCCCTCCTCAGTATCCATTCCCTTGCTGTCACTTCCCAGGCCTTGGAATGCTGTCTCTTTGCCAAACCAACCACCCTGATAGAGTGGCCTTCATCAGAAAATCAATGATCCTAGGAGTGAAGAGACTTCAGGAAATTACAAAGCTCTTTTATTGATGCCAGACTTCTTCTGGAGCCAATGGTACCTCTTTTTAATACAAATATCCTACCAATATTGTTTTTTGTCTATAAGTCATGACATGCTGCAATGGCCGAAGCATTTAAATGAAGATTCACTAAGGGTTGATGAGAGGCACATGCTGGGTGTGAGGAGATTACATGGAAAAATAAATATGGAACTATGTAGGGGAACTGGGGTCAAGGGTGTCATTGAAGAAACATATCATCAAAAAATGGGCTGGTCATGCGTCGACGCTGAGAGCTTAATAAATACTCAGTGAGTTGAAATGAATTGAATTGATAGGAGGAAATATTTTGTAGGCAAATATTTTGCTTGTTCCTATAGGTAGACAGACATAGACCCCTACACACACACATACACTCAAGCGTATAACATCCTGTGTGTTGTATCAACATGCTGTGTCAAACCCTTTTTCCTCTTACCTTTGAAATCCAGTGTGTAATTCAAGAGAGACAAGATCCATTTGTTTCTTATTTACAGACCTTTATGAGTTATCCAAAAAGGCTTTGGGCTGTTTTATTAAACCTTTAAAGTTTCTTTTTTGTTTTCTCTCATAAGCAGGAAATGACTTTGTGCCAAGTCTAAGTGAACTGGAACCTCTGAGGTTCATGCTTAGTTCAAAGCTACCAAGCCATGAATTTAGGGTAGGCTGAAAACTTTGAACAGAGTCCATTTCCTCCATGCCAAATATACACAGTCAGCACAAAATCAACTAATTGCTTTAAAAAAAAAAAGTTGTATTGATGTTTCTTTTTTTTTCCTACTCTTCCCCATCCCTTCTCCTTTCTAACAAAGAAGTAAAGTTAACAAAATAAATCAACACATTGTCAGTGCTTTAAAACATATTCCTGATTCCATATCTAGAACTCAGCATATCTAGAGTTCATATGATCTTCAGTGCGGCAATGGAATCAGGGAACTTGAGTTCAAATCCTTCCTCAGATGCCTATTACCTGTGTAACTTGGAAAAATAATTTAACCTTCCTGGACCTCAATTTCCTCATATACAAAATGAAAGAGTTGGCCTTGGAGATCCTTTTCAGATCTAAATCTATGATGTTATGACTGAATATACACAATTTGTCCAACCATTCTCCAATTGGTAGTCACCCACCTTCCTTCCAGATATTTGTTCCTACAAAAAGTGCTACTATAAATGTTTTCATGTATATGGAATGATTTCTTCTGTCCTTGTCTTCTTTGGCATATATGGCTGGTATTAGTATTAGTGAGTCAAAGGATATGTGCAGTCTATTAACTTTTCAAATTATTTTCCAGAATAGTTGGACCAATTTGAAGTTCTACCAACAGTATATTAGCATGCCTGTCTTCCCATGGCACCTCCAGCAATTACTACTTTCACTTTTAGTCATGTTTGAAAATAGGGCCAAAATGACAACCAATTGATTATCACTCTGAGGCACAGCTTCTATATCTGTAAAATGGGGATAGTAATCCTTGTACTATCTAGATTACAGGGTTGTAAAGCACTTTGTGAGTCTTAAAATATTATAGAAATTCAATTCAACTGCATTTATTAAATGTCCAATATATGTGAAAACATGTGCTCAGCTCTGGGGACATAAAAATAAATTATTATATAGACTTTGTCCTCTGGAAGCTGTGATTCTAAGAATGATACCATTTCCCTGGTGAAGAAGTCTTAGCATTTATTCAGTAGGTAATAATAACTGTTATAGTGTTTTAAGGGTTAACAACAGGTAAATGGCCCAGTAGATAGAGTATTCAATCTGGATCCAAAGACATGAAGACCAGAGTTCAAATCCAGCTTCAGAAACTTCCTAGTTGTGTGACTTTGGGTAAATCACTTAACCACTGTTTGCATCAGTTTCTTCATCTGTAAAATGGAGATAATAATAGTACCTACCTCTCAGCGTTGTTGTGAGGATCAAATGAGATAATATTTGTAAAATGCTTCATATGCCTTAACACACCATGTTGTGTGGTTTGTCCTTGGTTCTCAAAGAGGACCATGACATTAGGGAGATGATGACATGACTTGCAATTGACTTGGATTTGAGTGAGGGAGGGATGGGCAAAGTCACCAGCCTCCCTTTTTCCTCCAGAGCCATCTGGGTCCAGTGGCCAGATATCAATCAGGATGACTGGAGATGGCCCAGGATGCAGTGGGTGACCTTGGCCCTTTTAAGCTAAGGTCTTTTCAAGTTCTCACTTTGAGAGAGGCAACACCCATTCAGTGAATAGGCCTCTTTAAGAAGTGAGTCAAGGAATGGCCCCTTTAATTAAAAAAAAAAAAATCAAACTGGGAGGGGAAGACCTTCAGGGTTGCTGACCAAAAGAGAAATAGTTACTATTTACATTCACTCTGAGTCAGGAGGGCCCAAAAACAACCATTAAGTGGTTGTTCAATCCATGAGATCCAGAGTGAATTAGGATTAAGGTTTGGTCTTTGAGAAAGAAATCTAGCCAGTAAACCCCAAGTTAACTGCACCATGTAAATGTCCACTATTACTATGTGTAAGGGTTGGGGAAAGATATTAAAGATACAAACATAAAAAATGATGTAGTCTTTGATCTCAAAGGAATTCTACCTAGGGCAGGAGGTGGAACCAGGACATGGATACAAAGATGAAGAATACTAGGTAGAATGTGATAGTGGGAGGAGAGCCTGCCAAAGAGATCTAGGAGCAATTGAGGAGGGAGAAGACGTATTTGGCTGTCAGAATCTGGGAAGGATGTGTGGAACTCATGGCTCCTAAGATGTGCTTGGGAGGAAAAGATTCCTAAAATCAGAGATGAGGAAAGAGTGCATTTCATGAATGAGGAATAATCAATGTCATTGCACTAAGACAGGAATTGGCATGGTGAGTTTGGGAAGCAGCTAGTGGTCTGTTTCGGCTGAAAAATCAACTGGGTGAAGAAGAGAATGTAAATTAAGGCCAGAAAGGGAGGCTGAGTCCAGGGGCAAGAGAGCAAAAGGAATACTAGGGTAAGGAAGTGGTATTTTATCCAAGAGGAAATAGTAAGCTATGGTAGTATTTAGAGCTGGGGAGTGATGTGGCCAAAAATGTCTGGTTCAGTCTGAGACTGGGTCATCATTCACTAGGAATGAGGTAGAAGAGATCCCTGCTTGTTCATGGGGTTTGCCCAGATGCCCTCTAAGGTCCTTTCTAGCTCTGAGTCTTTGTTTTTATGACTGTGGTATGAGCCAAGCCCTGCAGTCCTGTCCCCACTTAATTATATCCCCTGAGATTACCTCCAGACCAACAATAATAGCTGTTTGGAAAAGTCCCAATAACCTCTAGTCAATGTTGGCCCTTGGTTGTATTGTGAAATAAGGGCAACTTGTCTTTGGAAGCCATCCACCTCTTCTTTCTTTGTACCTATCCCTGCTCCTGTCATCAAAATAATTGCTAACATTTATATGGTACTTTAAGTTTGCAAAGCATTTTCCACGTCTTCTCTGCTTTGGTCCTCATAACAAACCTGTGACAGAGGTGCTATTATTATCCTCATTTTACATATAAGGAAACTGAGGCTTGTGTAGATTAGAGACTCACCCCTGGTCACAGAGCCAAATTAGCCTCTGACTCAGGATTTGAACTCGATCTTCCTGGCTCCATGTGCCATCTTAGCTGTCCTTAGCATCCATGTGCTACTTAGCTGCCTCTATAATGAGAACTACTTTAATATATCCCTTTACAATTTGCAAAACACTTCATGTACATTAACTCATCTGATCTGGAAGGTAGGTACTATCATGATCCCCATTTTACAGATGAGGAAACTGAAGCTGAGAAATGTTAATTGATGGACCTAGAAATGTCACATTTCCAGCAAATATCTGAGACAAGATTTGAACCCAAGCTTCCTGACACTAAGCCCAGGACACTCTTTACTCTGCCACGCTGCTGCCACCTGCACATTATACAGTAACAAGAATACCATGGTAATGCTAAGGGCTTCCTTTGCCAAGCATCCTAATCAGATGCCTAACCACAAAATACAGGCAAGTCTGGTTTCTCAAAGGCCATGCCCATAGATAACAAGGCTGAAAGGTCCTCCTCCTCTGGAAGGGCTTAAGATGCAAGCCAAGAGATGATCTCTTGGGTCTACCATCTAGGGATCAGCTGAGTGAATGGGGACAACTATTGATCAGCAGGTCGGCTCTTGGGCATCAACATTTTCAGCTGGAACAATTCAGAAAGACTGTCCATTTCATTTCCCTCCTGGCCCTGTTCCTGACTTTCTCTGGACTTCAAAATCATGCTTTTACTGTTGTCTCAGACCTCATCACTCTGGAACGTTCCATTTTGGCATTTTAAGCTAATATAAAGTCCTTTCATCACCACAACAGTCTGAGATAGGAAGTGTTAAGTCATGATCCCCACCATTTGACAGATCAATTGAAGACTTGTCTCAGGTCACACGGCCTGTAGATTACAGAGAGTAGGACTTGAATTCAAGTCTGCTGATGCCCAGGCCACTGCTTTTCCCAATACACGTGCAGCACTATTCCAGATCAATTTTCTAAAATACTCAAGCACTTGTTATAGAGGCAGCAAAGTAGCACAACGTCCAGCATGTGGAGCCAGGAAGATCGAGTTCAAATCCTGAGTCAGAGGCTAATTTGCTCTGTGACCAGGGGTAAGTCTCTAACCTGCACAAGTCTCAGTTTCCTTATATGTAAAAAGAGTGAGGAGGTCTGAGACAACAGTAAAAGCATGACTTTGAAGTCCAGAGAAAGTCAGGAACAGGGCCAGGAGGGGAATGAAATGGACAGTCTTTCTGAGTTGTTGCAGCTGAAAATGTTGATGCCCAAGAGCCAACCTGCTGATCAACAGTTGTCCCCATTCACTCAGCTAATCCCTAGAAGATAGACCCAAGAGATCATCTCTTGGCTTGCATCTTAAGCCTTTCCAGGGGAGGAGGACCTTTCAGCCTTGTTATCTATGGGCATGGCCTTTGAGAAACCAGTTCCCAATACACATGCAGCACTACTACGGATCAATTTTCTAAAATACTCAAGAACTATGTAAGTCATTCAAACTCTCTGAATCTCAGAATTCTTATCTGCAAAATGACTTTGAAGAATAATACTAGTAGTCCTTACAGGGCTGCTGCAAAGATCAAAGGAGAAAATGAACATAAAGTCCTTGGTAATAATATACACATATATACACATGCATGTATGTGTATATGTGTGTGTACATACATGTAGATAAACATGTGCATGCATGCCATCCACTGTGTATGCATGCATGTACATATACACATGCACCTATGTATATACATTTATGCATACATGTGTGTAAATACATATATGTCCTATAAATGCCAGCTATTATTTATTATGATTTCTCTGAACCTCAGTTTCTGTTTCTATAAAATAAGGACGAAATATTTTAATATTTTGAAATATGCAATTGGCATTCCTACCTAACCTGGGTACTATAATACAAATGAGATTATGGATATAACATGCCTTGTCACATATAAACTGTTGTCACTTGTGCAATGATGGATGGTCTGAAATGGGTCTTGAAGGATGGTTAGGATATAAAAAGTAGGGGAAAGAAATAATATGCTAGTTGTTTTTTTGGGGGGGGGTTTGGAGGAGTGAGGGGAAGTAGACCATTTTAAAGTAGACCATTAAATATGATGCAAGATTCCAACTGGGCAAGCTGCTCCTCCTCAGATTTTATTTGGAAAAACAGATTAAAGTACAACTAGAACATGATTGTTTTTGCTCAAAAAGAAAAAAAATTCATGGCAGACAAAGGGAGCCTGAGTGAAGGTGCAGAGGCCAGAATAAGCAAAATCTGTTTCTAGGGCAGTGAGGACATCCATCCATTTGCAGTAGGACAGATCAATTGGTCAGGTCACTAAGCTCTGTGGAAATAAAGCTAGGCAAAACACGGTCTCTATCCTCCCAGTCTAATGATAGAGACAACATGCAAGCAGCTATGAACAAACAAGATACATACAGAATAAACTGAAGTTAATAGAAGGCGCTAGCATTAAGGGGGATCAGTAAAGAATGCTTGCCGAAGAGGGGACTTTAGCTTGCACTTGAAGGAAGTCAAGGTAGCCAAGAGGGTGAGTTCAGGAGGAAGAGCACTGCTCCATGCCTCCACGGGATAGAGCTGACGGAAATGTCTAGTCTGAAGATGGTGCCTTGTGTTCTAAGAACAATAAGGCCCTGAATCACCCTGTGGGTGGGAGGGAGTTAGGTATAAGAGGCCTGAAAAGGGAGGAGGGAACCAGGCCAGGAAGGGCTTTGAATGCCAAACAGAGGCTTTTACATTTGATCCCAGATGTGATAAGAAGCCATTGGAGTTTACTAAAAAAAAAAAAAGGTGTGTACTTTTGGAAGATGAATTTGATAGCTGAGTAGATGACAAAGTGCAGTGGAGAGACCTGGGGGAGGGAGACCCACCAAAGCTTTGACTTTTGCACCCAGGAAGATGGGATTATAGAAGGTTTGGAAAACCAGGCTAAGCAATTCTATGATTGGCTGTCGATGAGCAGCCATGAATGATGTTTGAGCCGGGAGGTGGCAAGACCTGAGATTTGCGATAGGAAGGCGAATTTGTCCACATGTGAAGGAATGTGGAAAGGACAGCCTCAGAGAAGGCTACTATCTTAACCCTTTTGTGAGGCGGCCATTGCCATGGACTTGGAAAGAATGAATCTGAGAGAAAATGAGAAGAAAGTATAGTAGAAACTGGACTGGATTTGGAGCCAGAAGGGTCTGGATGAGAATGCTGCCTCTGCTACTCAATCCCTAAGCAACCAAATGACTTCCTCTGGTTGGGCCTCTGTTTCCTCCTATGTAAAATGAGGAAACCAGACCAAACAGCTCCAAGACCGCTTCCAGGCCATGCTATTACCTTTAATGATAGCCGATGATGATAGAATGGATGTAGGGAATGGAGGAAAAGGAGCAAAGAAGCTTCTCTGGCAGGAAAGGCAAAGGTCTCAATGCTTCTGCATCCTAATTTAACGGAATGCGGGAGGTCTGCCTGAGACACCTCTGGGAAGGATTCCAAAGCACTGTCAGAGCATTTTGAAATCCTAAGGACTGAGTGGGTAGGCACCTTTGGAGGGGTGGTTATAAATAGAATCAGAGGCTGACACTGAGGACAATAGTGCCCAAGCAGGTGTCCCTGGAGGAAGGGAGAGGGGGGCTGGCTGACATGTACTCCACCTACATTCTGCTGAAGGTGTGCTGGGCTGAGTCTGGGGGAAAGAAGAGCCAGGAACAAAAGCAACCTCAAGCATTAGCCTGGAGAAGAGAAGGCTTGGGGGCTAGCAGGAGGGCATGACTGCCGTTGTAAGACAACTGAAGGTCATTGTACAGGAGAAGTTGGATTTGCTCTGTTTGGCCCCGGAGGCCAATATTACTTCTGATGAGGAGAAGTTATAGGGAGTTTGTTTTTTCATCAATTTTCAATCATCTCCCAGATTTAAGCACATGGTTTTGCATTGAGTAAACACGTAATAAATGCTTGTTGAATTTTATTAAGTTAAAAAGAATTTCTAATATTCAGAGCCATCCAACAAGGAGATGAGTCATGAGAACTCTTGAGGAAATGAGTTCCCATCCCTGGAGATGTTTAACTAGAAGCTGAATAGGAAGCAAAAATGCATATTATTGGCAAATTTTTAGCCTTTGAAGGAGGCATTGATTTCGAAAATGGTCAAAAGGGATTTGAAACTAAGTCAGGGGAATAAGGTAGTTGAGCGACAGCTTAATGTAGTGTAGACGCCCGGCTCACAATGCAAGACATGGATTGGCGTCCCAGCCTTGGACAAATGCCTTAGCCTTCATGAGCTTTGGTTTTCTCATCTGAAAAACAGGGAAAATGGCAGTTGGGCTACTTTCTTCACAAGATGGTTGTGAGGTTTGTTTGTATGTTTTAAGATCCAGTCTTAAAATGGCTTCCCTGTATCACTTAGGCTGGAAGTTCAAAGACTATTCACAGGCCCTATCCCATTACTGGTTGGCATGTAAACTTTGACCTGTTCTGTGTCCAACCTGGGCCAGTTCACCCCTTCTTAGAGACAAACCTAACCCTAATTGCCTTCTTAGGCAAACTGGTGGTATTCCCACCTACAAGGGCGCATGATATTAATGCTGACCTTAGTGTGCCTAGCTCATTGGCATGGCCCGTTACAGCTCAGAGTTCCCAAGCTTGAGGGATCTATCAGCCTCAACATCCCTCTATGCCTGGGATTACAGATGTTTGCTGCCATGCCTGTACAGGAGAACATTTTATAAATCAATATACGTGTGAATTTATCTATCTCTCTACTATTTATTATTAAGATACTGAAGAAGTCCTTCCCTAAAGTCCTATTCTGATATGTGATCTTGTTGGTAAACCTGAATTCTTAAAGGGAATACCATGAATGGATAAACTCTGACAATACCTACCCCACCAACTGGAAAGATTTTAAATAGATGTCTGATGAGGACCAGGCTGGCTAAATTAAGAGAAGCTCATCATCAGGTAGGATACAGAGGAATGGATCTTTTTAACCACAGCAACTGTGTAATATAACCTAATCAAGAGCCCATGTTGCATAATGGCTAGTGTTCTGGACTTAGAGTAGAGAAGATCTTTAATCAGATCCCCCTCTGACACCTCGAGAAGGGCACACAACCTACTTCTCTAATCCTCAGATGCCCCTTCTGTAAAATGAAGGCATTGGCCTTGATGACCTCTAAAGACCCTTCTATTGCTAAATCTACAGGTGGAAGTCTCCAGTAGGAGAATACACCCACCAATGAAATCAAAGCTCCATGAAGGACTGGATAATTATTGCTATCACATATTCCCATCTAGACAATGGCAGATCTATAGCTCCTGCTCGATTCACAGTGGTTTTCTACTGCTCATCCGATCAAATTCTGACTTCTCTGTCCTCTCTGCTTTGAGGCCCTTTAGCTCTTCTCCCACCTAATCTATCCAATAGTACCACCCACTACTCACATGAAACCTTAGCTCTGGCTTGAGAGTTCTGCATATTGTCTTCTAAGCACACTGTGTAAATTTTCCCATTCTACAATTTTCTTGTTGGTGCTCACTAATTTCCGGTGCGTTCCTTAACAAACTCATTGTTTTAAATTCTATGCACTGGGACTTTTTGGTTCCAAATATGTAGTACTTATAAAATATAGTCTCTTTACCCATGACTCCTAGAGCTAATTACCACATAAGGCTAATGCCCTGAATGTCATCTCTCTAGCCAGGCTGAAAACACTTGGAAGATGGGGTCTATGTCTTTTTCCCTGTATCTTTACAGCACTGAGGAATGGGCCCTGCAGGATTCATGGTGATAATAACAACATCTTATATTTCTATAACTCTTTAAGGTTTGTATAACACTTTCCTCCCAACAGGCCAATGGGGGTATCACCCCCATTTTACAGATTAGGAAACTGAGGCTCAGAAGGTGTATCTTGCCCAGGGTCACATAACTAGCTGCTAGGTGTCTGAGTCAGGATTCGAAACCAAGGTTTCTTGACTCCAGGTTCATCTCATTGTTTTTCCCTCAAATGCACCATAATGGTCAGAACCTCCCCCCTTGTCAATTAAATGGCATAGAAATTGGTAAGATGAAAGCTATTGATTTCCCAGACCAAATGCTCTCCTGACATTCATTTTTCTAGCTCTTTTCTCTAAATGTCAGGAATGTCTCAGAAGTATGTCCCTTGTCTAAACACATGAACCTTGTGAATGTTTCCAAAGACTTCTAGAAAGGTAGGCATCCAATCTCTCCCTAAGTCTCTGAGACAATACAACCTTTAACTTTATAAGCTGTCAAAAAGTACCCCTTATTTGAAATCACTCACCCAAGCTTGTTTTATTTAAAAGAATAGCTTACATTTTTTGTAGCACCCTAAGGTTTACAAAGTACCTTCCTCAAACAGCTAGCCATTAGAGGAAATTGATCCCTGGATACAATGGGATCTGCACAGGTGGGCCCTTACAATCCAACTCAAGGACCACCTCTTACAGGACACCTTCCCTGCTACCCCATCCAACTCTTCTCACACCTCAAGCAGCTAATAGGGGGTCTCTTCCCTTTCGTGAGCTCTCAACCCTTGGGTTTATTTTCACCTTTTACTTTGTGTGATTGTTTGGGATAGGTGGGCAGAATAAGTAGTAACCCATTTTAAAGATAAGGAAACTGAAGCTCAGGAAGGGGAGATGATTTGTCCAAAGTCACAGAACCAATAAATAACAAGTTAACAATGAAGACTACAGTCCATCTGTGACTTCAAACCCTGTGTAACTCCCATCCAGGTCTTTCCATTAGCAGTCCACAATAGATTTAACCAATGTGCTGGGAGACTTTTCTCTAAACATTGCCTGGGCACCCTCATAGTAATGTTGTTCCTCAATCTCACAAACGTGTTTGATCCATCTCCTTAGGAATAGTTATCCCACGATCTCACAATATGACTGATCTATCTCCCTAGGAACAGTTATCCCACAATCTTGCAACATGATTGATCCATCTCCTTTTCTGCTTATTCATGTTTTTGATACTATTCTATCCATGACTTCTGCAAAATTTGTCCTTAGTAATGTGTACTGTCTATTCATACCCATCACAGAACATAGGATCATCGATAATATAACCAGGAGAGACTTAAGAAGTCATCATGTTCGGCCCCCTCATTTTACAGATGAAGAAACCTGAGACCTCAGGAAATCAGATGATTCAATCAGGGTCATAGAGTGTCAAAAGTGGCATTTGAATCTAGGTCTTCCTGAGGCTAGCAATCTATCTACTACTCCAATCTTCAGATACATGGTAGAAATCCTCAATGAAGGTTGCTTCTTATATGTATCTAAACATATAAATGCAGCAAACATGAACTAAATACATACTGCATGTAGAGATATAAAGTTTAGATTGGACGATGTCCCTGCCCATTTGATGAAGCTCTTTCCACTATTCTTTGCTGATTCTCAATTAAGAATAAAAGAAAAAAGCTCATCAGGATGCAGAGGTGTCCTTGTGGGCATAGCAGTCTCTGAATCCCTGCTACACACTTAGCACTGGTCTTGCATACATTGCAATTGCTGGTCAATTCTGGGTACACTTTGGGGGAATTGGAAGCGTCCCTGCCCAGTAGTTTCACCTTTTTGTGTATAAAATCTCACACAGTTGAGACTCATCCTCAGCATCCTCTTTTGAAACACAAGCACCAGTTGCAAAATGAGAGGTGGTTGAATATAGTACACCAAGCCAGAAAGACAACTTCGTCAATGGAAAAAAAGGCATTGGAATTGGAGACTTCAAATTCTGATGCTAATTTGATCTCCTTACTGACTGGGAATGTTACCCTGGGAAAGTAATTTACCTTTTTGTTCCTTTATCTGTAAAATGAGAAAGCCAGGCTGGTGATCTCTCAAAGGTTCTATCTTCCTCTAAATTCTATGATTCCTTCTCTGTTGTTGTTTTGTTGTTCAGTCATTTCAGTTGTGTCTGACTTTTTGTGACCCTATTTAGGTTTTTTTCTTTTTTAAAGATACTGGAGTGGTTTGCCATTTATTTCTCCAACTCATTTTACAGATGAGGAACTAAGACAAAAACAGGGTTAAATGACTTGCCCAGGGTCACACAGCTAGTAAGCATCTGAGGGCAGATTTGAACTCAGGAAGATGAGTCTTCCTGACTTCAAGTCAGGTACTCTGTCCACTGAGCCACCTCGCTGCCTTTTTGTTTCTCTGGGCTAAATGCTATCAGCCCCATTCATCACTAAGACTTTTCTGCTCTTACACTCAGAACAAATGAAGGACAAAGTCTTCCCCTTGGTCCTCCCCAGTGTCTCATTCAGCTATGGAGGGAACCTGGGACTCTTAAAGGCTATTCCAGTGGAGCTCAACTCCTAAGTCTTACTTAGTATGAAGGATTTCAAGTATGGGCCTCAGGATGGACTGGATATACATCTTCCCCTTCTTAGAGAAGGGGCCTTAGAGGTAATTGGGTATAATCCCTCATTTTATGGAGAAGGAAACTGAAGTTTAGAGAGATTAAGTGTCAGAAGTGGGAATCTAAACACAGATTTTCCTGATTCTAAGTCCAGTTCACTACCCACAACGCCACACTGCCCCTTGGTCAGGTTGGGGCTACTGCTAAACTCAGAGAGCTTATCAACAGAGGGTTGGGTGCTAAAAGATGACTTTTTTCAGCATCATCAACTCACAAAGCTTACCATCTAAGGCATGGGAGGCTGCATTCCACATTGACAGAAGGAGCCCCACAATTATAAAAAAAAAAGGAGGTAATGAAATAGTCTTCCAAACAACTCAGCATCAAGTTTCCATGACTAACTCACTCTTCCTCTAAAAAAGCCAGGCATCCCAGAATACCACTTTAGAAATCTTTTGAACAGTTCAGACATAAAATTAAATGAAATCACTCATGCAAAGGCAAGAGTAAGTGCTTTATAACAAAAACACTACCAAGCAGTAATGGAAAACCTAATTTGCAGGCATCTTCCTTTTCCTGCATCTCCAGATAATGTGTTAACCCAAAAGAAGGGATCTCCCTGGATGGAATTTCACACCCTCTAAACCAGGGCTTCTTAAACTTTTTCTACCTGTGACCTCTTCAGCGCTTCTTAAACTGGGTCACAACCCCATATGAGGTCTCATCTTTCTAGACCTGCGGCACCATGAATGCAGGGACCATGTCTCATTCATCTTTGTATCTTTCCCAAGTCTTGTGCAGACCATAGTTAGCAGTTGTGGTATAATGGATACTAGTTCTAGAGTTGGAAGATGGAGGTATTGCTCTAACTACGACCTTGCTAGTTGGGAGACTTAGTGTCTTTAGGTCTCAGCCTCCTCTTTGGTAAAATGGGGATGATAATATCTTACCTGGGACTATAATTTAGGTCTTCTAATTCAGTGTTTTTCCACCATACTACCTTGCTAATCTTCTGTTTCCTCATCTTTAAGAGAAGTATAAGATGTTGCCCTACTGACCTCACAGGGCTATTGGGAAATAAACTTTGGAAACTGGGAAGTCCTGTAGAAAAGTGAATTATTCCTTCTCTTCTTCCTTCTCCTCCTTTTCCTCTTCCTCTTCTTTCTTCCCTTCTTCCTCTTCCTCCTCCTTTTCTTCCTCTTCTTCCTTTTCTTCTGTCTCCTTTTCCTCCTCCTCCTTCTCCTCTTCTTTCTTCTTTATCTCTTCCTCCTTTTTGTCCTTCTCTTTCTCCTCATTCCCCCCTTCCCCTCCTTTTACCATATTCTTCTAATTGTGCCAAGAGAAATATGAAGTACACCAAACTGGTATTTCCACTCTGGTAAACTTTCTGATTTGTCTTCCCCTCCCTCCAATCTGTATACCAGATCCAGTCTTTCTAGGGCGAACTCTGCAGTGGAAATCCCTGCCATGAAGGCAAAGCTGGAAAGATTCTGAAGCCTGATACTCTCAGCATGACTAAACACCATCTCTGGGATTCTGTCTTTCTTGGACCAGGGTCTGGAGCCAGGGGACAGAGAGGAGAAACCAGCACTGACATCTACTGTGCCATTTCATTGTCCAGCTGCCAAAGCTCATCCACATTGGTCCAACAGCCCCTCTCCAGCAGACCACACTTGTTGATGGACTCCCTCTCTGGGCTCTTTGCACTAGGACCTCCTAATTTCAAGGAAGGGGAGCTAGGGAGAAATCTCAATGAGGCAGCACTCTAAGGGTGAAATTGGGCCATCGTTGCCTTCCATAAGAAAAGAATCCATGTATAAACAAAATTGAACGGTAGAAAGAATACAGTACTGGGCTTTAGTCAACAGTTATTAAATACTTACCATAAGCCAGACATTGTGCTAATCACCAAAGATGCAAAAAAAAAAAAAAGGCAAAAACACAGTCCCTGCTCTCAGGAAGCTCACTTTCTAGTGGGGAAAACAACAGAATCTGCCACTTAGTGGTTATGTGGCCTTGGAGAAGTTTCCTCCCTTCTTAATGCCTCAGTTTCCTCTTCTCTATGGTAAGGGAATTAGACTCCCAGTTCTGACATCATATGGTCTCTTCTAAGGCCAAACTTCTATGTTTCCACGATGGGATGGAGAAGTGGGACAGCTCCCTGAACAACCAAGGACTGTGATAGAAATGCAACCAGGAGTAACCCTATGCTGCCAAAAATCTCCCCCTTGGGGCAAGGAAGCATCTTTGCTTCTTTCTGTCACTCAGCCTGAAATCCCACTGAGAATAGTGATTTGGGTTAGAACTCCTGTGTTCTAAATTTGGCCACCATTTATTTCTTTGAGGTATGACCCTCGCCTAGTCATTTCCCTTCTCTGGAATCCAATTTTATCAAGTGACCTTCAGGATCACCACTGGACCTGTGATTTTATTGGTATAGGGAACTCTAGGATGAGGGAACTCCCTCACCAACCTAAGTCAACTCCTTCTCTTACAGTCTTAGAGAACTGCTTAGAGCACAAAGAAGTTAGATGACTTGACCAGGGTCACTCAGCCAGTATGTAATCAGAGGTAGGTCTTGAACCCAGATCTTCCTGGTTTCTATGCTACACACTCCTTCAAGTGCAAAAAGAGAACAACAATGGCTACTCTGTCTCATTCCGAGAGTTTAGGAGAGCAAAATAAATAAATAAATAAAAATAGAGCATAAATGTTATTTGCTGTCATTTATTGTTATGTGATAGAGAAAGGAGCACTGGAATTATCATTCACCGTGAATCATATACCCATATTCAGAAGGGACCTCGGAGTCTGTCTAGACCAACTCCATTTTACAGATGAGAAAACTGAAGCTCAGGTGACTTGTCACTTAAATGACTTAACCAAGGTCACACTAGGAGTAATCTTTGGAAGGATTTAAATCCAAGTCCTCTGAAATAGAAGTTAAGGCTCTTTCCATGGGTACCATCCTCCCTTCAAAGCAAAATCCCCAGTGGACTTTCAAACCTAGGATCTCCTATTTACTAAGTAAATGTTTTTGCTACAGTGCTCTGGGTTCAAATTCCAACCCTAGCACCTACCATCTATGTAGCTCTATGAAACTTGATCAGTCTGAGCTCTCTCATTTATATCATGGGAATAATAATATTTTGTACCACTTTCAGGCTGGTTTTGCGAAAAACATTTTGTCAACCTAAAAGCTTAGACATAGAACTTAGTAATTGATAATAATAATAATAATGAATGTAAGGTTCTCTTGTTTTCTAATTGTTTTCTTCCCTGAAGCAATTAACAAAGATATTAGGAGAAGAAAGGATTTGTTTAATAAATAAATTCATCAGATTTAGAGTTGATCTTATCCAACCTTCCTTTTTTTTTTTAAAATCACTGATAGCTAGAGGAACAAAAAGCCTTTCCTAAGGAACAGAATTCAAACCCAGTTCCTCAGATTCCAAATGCAAGATTTTTTGTGTGTTTGTTTGTTTTTATACCCCATAGCACCTCCTCTTCATTCATCCTGAGATATCACTGTCCTTTGAAACACAAAGGACCTATCAAGATCAATGGGTCAGATTCTATGGGTTAAGAATCCCTTAGAAGCTGAATATGGAGGGACATAGGAGACAAGTGTTGCATGAGAGTTCTTGAAAGTTCCCTTCTCCATAAAATTCCTTTGGATTAAGTCATCTAAAGCTACCTTGGAGGAAAACCTCAGCAATCCTTTCTTCTGCATTTAATCCCTTCCATGGCAAATGGGAAAAAAAAAAAAACAAGACCTATAAGGCTCCTTCCATGTATATTTTTAAAGGCCTATGGTTCAATCTACAGATTATCTAATTGTCCTAGGAGAAGAGATCATGACCCATAGAGAAAAGGAGATAGGACAGGAAAGTTGTGATTGAGGAGATCCAAAAAAGGGATAGCCCAAGAAAGTTGTGATTGGGGAGATCTGAAAAGAGGATAGCACAGAAAAATTGTGATGGGGAGATCTGAAAAAGGGATAGCACAGGAAAGTTGTGATGGGTGATGCAAAGGGGATTATAACAGAGAAGACTGGTTGGGTGACCAGCATAAGAGAATGAAAGAGGACCCAATTCCATAGTCACAGAACAACAAGATGTTGCTGTTGGAAGAAACCTTCGAATATAGAATAATGGACCTAGAAGGGAGTGTAAATATAAAATAATGGTATTATTAAATTTATTCCACCCATTTTTGTTGAGTATCTACTGTATAGAAAGTGCTAAGACAGGGACTGTGACAAAACAAAGTTTAAATAAGAGAAGGTCTTTGCCCTTAGGGAGTTCATAAACTAAGAGGGTATCAAAACTCAAAACTAGATAGCTATAATGTGTCATATTATATAAGGGCATTAGAAAGATTCAAAAGGCTATTGCACAAGCCAAGGAAACAGTCTGTTACTGATTAGGGACATCAAGGAAGGCTTCCTGGAAGAAGTGACATTGAAATTAGAGTTTAAAGGAATTCAGCAAGCAAGGAGGAAGAGTCTGAATATTTTGGATATACTTAGCAGAATAGGCAAAGGCACAGGGCTGGAAAGTACAGGGTGTGCTTTGAGAGAAGTTTTCCAGTTTGGTCACAATATAATATAGAGTAACATAAGAAGAGGACAGAAAGGGAGAATGGTCCTAGATTATGGAGGGCTCTGAATGCAGAGTAAGGGAGTCTGAATTTGACTCAGTAAAGAATAAGGAAATAGTGAATGTTTTTCAAGAAAAGGGTTGATATGACCATATAAATGCATCTGAAAGATTACTCTTCCAGCCATTTAAAGGATAGATTGGAAAAGGAGACAGTGGATAAGGGAAAACCTGGACTGGGCTAGGAAAATGGTGATGAGAACAAGGATAGAGGAGAATGATGCAGGCAGAGAATGACAAGACCCAATAGTAACTGATTGGATATGACAGGGGAGGGAAAGAGTCAAAGATAACCCTAAGCTTGTGACCTTGGAAGGCCAGGTGAATGGTCACAAACTTCATAGACATAGTAAAGTTAGGAGGATTAGATTTGGGATAAAAGTAGTCTCTGTTTGGGATATGTGAAATTGGAAAGAACATCATCAGAACATGGAAATGAGGATGTTGGGCCTTGGAAAACAGAATGTCACAGATAGAAGGTGACTTTAGAGTGTACTATTATATTTTCTTTAAAAATAACTTAAAATTTTTTAAATGAATGTTTTTAAATTTCAAATTTAAAAATAAATATTTAAAATTTTTAAATTTTAAAAATTATTTTTTATATTAATAGTCTTAGAATTTCTAATGCATTGCTCTTGCTTTTCCAGTGACCCCTGACAAGCATCCGTTCCCTGGCAAAAACCTCCTTTGTAACTAAGAAGTACAGTTAAGTAACACAAGTCAATATCTTGTGCATGTCTGCCAAGGCATACCTCATCCATAGTTCTCCATCACTTCTGAAGTTTTCATTGGTCTCTGTATTGATCAGAGTTCTGAAGCCTTCAAGGCTGTTTTCCTTTGTATTGTTCAAATCTGACCTCAGACACTTATTAGCTGTGTGACTCTGGACAAGTCACTTAACCCTTGTTTGCCTCAGTTCCTCATCTGTAAAATGAGCTGGAGAAGAAAATGGCAAACCACTCTAGTATCTTTGCCAAGAAAACCCCAAATGGGGTCACAAAAAGTTGGATACAACTGAAAAATGACTGAACTAAACTCATTTCATAATTTTTCTCTTGGTTCAGTTTACTTTGGTCTACCTCCTCAGAGTATACTCAATTTGTAATCAAGCAATCGATTGTTAGTTAGGAGCAATGATATGCCATTTTAATCTTTGATCCCTAAGGTCTAGCAAGATGCTTTGAAGCAATAGCAACAGCAGCTAACATTTATATAGTGCTTTATAAATATTATCTCATTTGTTCCTCACAACCACCCTGGAAGGCAGGTACTTTTATGATACCCATTTTACAGACAAAGAAACTGAGACAGCACTTAAGTGACTTGCCCAGTGTCACACAGTTAGGAAATGTCTCTGGTGGGATTTGAACTCAAATCTTCCTGACTCTGGGCCCAACGCTGAACCCACTGTGTTACCTGGCCAATATAGTTTGCACTTAATGAAATTGTATTAGATGGATGGATGAATAAAGAAATAAAGACCGTCAGAGCTAAAAGAGATTTTAGAAATTCTCTTTTCTGTCCCCCTGTCCAAACTGTGCAGGTGAGAAAACTAAGACCCAGAGAGAGAGACATCACCATGCCATGTGGTGAGTGAGTTTTGAGGGCTTAATTTGGGGTTTCTCATGCCCCAGTCCAGTATGTTCTCTCTGCCTCAACACACAATGCTGTCCATATCAGGGATTCACACATCTGTAGAACCAATTCTCTGGCTAGAGGATAAGAAGTTTAGCATTGGACTAAAAGTCTGAACTAACCTTATAATAACTATAGCCTTGGACCACAAAGTTACCAGAGCTGTTCACAGATTGCTGGACCCTGTGATCAATGTGCCGTCGGTCCTCTGGACTGACAGCCTTCCCTTCGGTGTGCATGCACACCCGTCAGGCACTGCTGAACTGGCTGTCTTCTTAATAGGATTTTTTTTTTAATTTGGTAAATTTCAGACCAGACACGACAAGCTTGACCGGAAGCATGCAGTTGCCATGGCATTCCAGAGGTCGCCTTGGGAACCACATGAGAAACAACCAGAAGCATGGGCAGATGCTGAAGGGATGAAAGACAAACACATCTATCAGAGATGAGAGATAAGCAATGCAATGGCCAGATAATTAAAATGGAAAAAATCTGATTTTTAATTGGGGTTTTAAAAACTGTTAAACCTAATCTACTATATGCACTTTTATACAGACCTTCATTTGGCTTATACTGTCACTCCTGGCTAGCTGAGGAGAGGAGGCAATGAAAAATTATCCATGTTATGGAGTCATCCTATACTCCATCACAAAAATTTGCTTGTGACTTATTAGCCATGGAACTACTGTGTCTCAGTTTTTTTCTTGGGCAAATGAATAATCATACAGTCAATTTAATTCAGCAAGTATTTTAAAAATAATTTTACTGATCCCTTTTGTTTTTACTTCTCCTAAATTTCTTCCATTGTCCCTCCCTTCTTCCCTCCCAGAAAGTCATTCCATAGAACAAAAAAATATTTTAAAAGAGAAAGAACAACACATAAAACCAAACAATATATCATAAAAATCTGAAAAATATATACAATATTCCAACCCAGATGGCAGAGTAAAAGCAGTGACTTGCTTGAGTTCTCCCCCAAAGCCCTTCAAATACCTATAAAAAATGGCTCTAAACAAATTCTAAAGCAGCAGAACCCACAAAAAGACAGAGTGAAACAAATTTACAACCCAAGACAGCCTGGATGGTTAATCTAAAAGGTATATCACACTCCGGGCGAGGAGAGGAATGCAGTTTGGCCTGGGGCACAGGCAAAACAGAGCTCAGTGAACCTGAAACAGGCCTCAGAGGACTGAATTGTGGTTTCCAGACTTCTCAACCCACAAATGCCAAAGACAACTTAGGTCAGTGGGAAAAGTCTGTGTCTGTGGTGAGAGAGAGAGAGAAGCACAGTCCTTGCCCCAGTTTCTGAGCTCAGGCCCGGGTCAGCGGCTGCTTCCGGAGCTTCCAGCCCACAGACCGAGGGGGAATTGAGTGACTGATCAGAGGGGAATTGCAGGGATCTCTCTGCTGGTGCAGGATTCCCTTGCTTTGCCCGTGCTTGGATCTGGGTCACACTTCTGGGTGGTGGTCCTGGGGCTAGGAGGAGCACTGGCGTGATGGAGCTTGTAGTGGTGGTGGAGAGGAAATCTTCCTCACAGTTCCAAGACAGAAAAGAGTGCTTGTGGCCATTCATAGACCAGAGCACAGGCCAGGAAAAGAGTAAACACCTCACCTTTGATCATACTACCTTGGAAGAACTGAAAATTTACAGGTCCCTAAAAGTGTCTCTGAAAACAGCTGCACAAAACCCCCAAAACTTGGGACAGCACATTCTCCACACTGGAAGCAGACCCCTACCTTAACAAAGAGTTTATAACTCAAGTAATTGTCTGAGATCATGAGCAAGCAACACAAAAGAGTCAGACTACATTATCTTACTTTGATGACAAAGAAGATCAAAAGATACTACCAGAAGAAGACAAAAAAGTCAAAGCTCCTACATCCAAGGCCTCCAAGAAAAATATGAATTGGTCCCAGGCCATGGAAGAGCTCAAAAAGGATTTTGAGAAGCAAGTAAGACAAGTAGAGGAAAAACTGAGAGCGATGCAAGAAAATCATGAAAAACAAGTCAACAGCTTGCTAAAGGAGACCCCCCCCAAAAAATGAAGAAAATAATGCCTTAAAAAATAGCCTGACCCAAATGGCAAAAGAGGTCCAAAAAATCGATGAGGAGAAGAATGCCCTTAAAAAGCAAAATTGGCCAAATGGAAAAGCAAGTCCAAAAGCTTACTGAAGAAAGTACTTCCTTAAAAATTAGAATGGAGCAAATGAAAGTGAGTGACTTTATGAGAAATCAAGACACTGTAAAACAAATCCAAAAGAATGAAAAAATAGAAAACAATGTGAAATATCTCATTGGAAAAACAACTGTCCTGGAAAATAGATCCAGGAGAGAGAATTTAAAAAATTGGACCATCTGAAAGCCATGATCAAAAAAAGAGCCTAGACATCATCTTTCAAGAAATTATCAAGGAAAACTGCCCTGATATTTTAGAACCAGAGGGCAAAATAGAAATTGAAAGAATCCACTGATCATCTCCTGAAAGAGGTCCCCAAAGGAAAACCCCGAGGAATTTTTTAGCCAAATTCCAGAGTTCCCAGGTCAAGGAGAAAATATTGCAAGCAGCCAGAAAAAAACAGTTCAAGTACTGTGGAAACACAATCAGGATAACACAAGATTTAGCATCTTCTACATTAAGGGACTTCAGGGCATGGAATATAATATTCCAGAGGGCAAAGGAGATAGGATTACAACCAAGAATCACCTACCCAGCAAAACTGAATATAATCCTTTGGGGAAAAAATGGTCATTCAGTGAAATAAGGGACTTTCAAGCATTCTTGATGAAAAGACCAGAGCTGAATAGAAAATTTGACTTTCAAATATAAGACTCAAGTGAAACATGAAAAGGTAAACAAGAAAGAGAAATCATCAGAGACTTATTAAGGTTGAACTGTTTACAATTCTGCATGGAAAAATGATATTTGTAACTCATGAGACCTTTGTCAGTATTAGGGTAGTCGGAGGGAAAAAATTATATGTATAGATAGATAGATAGATAGATAGATAGATAGATAGATAGATAGATAGATAGAGGGTGTAGGGTGAGTTGAAGATGAAGGGGTGATATCTGGAGGATAAAATTAAGGGGTGAGAGAGGATTATGCTGGGAGAAGGAGAAAGGGAGAGATGGAGTGGGGTAAATTATCTCATGTAAAACAGACAAGAAAAGACTTTTGCAGAGGAGGGGAAATGGGGGAAGGTAAGAGGGAATGAGTGAATCTTATTCTCACCAGATTTGGCTTAAGGAGTGAATAACATACACACTCAATTGGGTAAGCAAATCTATCTTATCCTACAGGAAAATAAGGGGGGAAGGGGACGAGAGAGCAGGGGGATGATAGAGGGGAGGGCAGATTGGGGGAGGGGGTAATCAGAAGCAAACACTTCTGAGGAGGGACAGGGTCAAAAGAGAGATAGAATAAATGGGGGGCAGGATAGGATGAAAGGAAATACACTTAGTTTGTAACAACATGACAACTATGGAAGTGTTTTGCATGACTACACATGTATAACCTGTATCGAGTTGCTTGCCTTTTCAATGAAGGTGGGTGGGGAGGGAGGAAGGGAGAAAATTTGGAACTCAAAGTTTTAAAATCACATGTTAAAAAAATTGTTTTCACATGCAACTGGGAAATAAGAAATACAGGAAATGGGGTATAGAAATCTATCCTGCCCTATAGGAAAATAGAAGGGGAAGGGGATAAGAGAAGGGGGGGTGAGATAGACGAGAAGGCAGATTAGGGGAAAGGGTATACAGAATGCGTGCCATCTTGGGGTCGGGGGAGGGATGAGATGGGGAGAAAATTTGGAACTCAAAATCTTGTGGAAGTGAATGTTGAAAACTAAAAATACATTTAAAAAATTAAATTAAAAAAAATATGCAATATTCCACATCTGAGGTTCTCCCACCTCTGCAGAAGAAGAAGGGGAGGTCTCATATTTCTTTTTTGAGGAAATGCCAACAATGTCCCCTATTAAGTATCTGTTATGTGCAGGTGCTGCAACAAGGAGGAAAAGAGCTAGCATTTATATAGTACATTAAGGTTTGCAAAGCATTTTACATATGTGAACTTCTAATTATAACCCTGCAAGGTAGATGCTGTTATTATCCCCATTTTACATTTGAGGCAAACAGAGATGAAGTGACTTACCCAGGTTCACATAACTAGTGAGCATCTGAGGCAGAATTTGAACTCAGGTCTTCCTAATTCCAGATCCTGAGCTCCCTCCACTGCATCATCTAGCTGCCTAAATGCTGAGGATATAAAACCAGAACAAAACAGTGTCTGTCCTCAAGGAGCTTCCATGTACACACTAAAGTACAGTGGAAAAGACCCTGGATTTGAATGAATCAGGAGACATCAGTCTAAATCTTGGCTCTGGGTGACTTTGGAAAATGCCCTCACTTCTCTGGGGAGGTTCACTATTTTCATCTCTGATGTCCAGTCCAGGGACATCTATGAGCCTGTGATCTTGACTGTATCTGAGATACAAAGCCTTTCTGGGTGATGGAGGGAATGGATGGAAGAACGCTAATAACCAGGATGGGTCATAGGTTCATGGCTCTGTAGTTGGAAGGGACTTCAGAAGTCATCTGATCCAGCTCTCTCATTTCACAGCTGACGACACTAAGAGCTAGGGAGATTGAGTGACTTGTCCACAGTCACGCGGGTAGTAAGTACCAGATAGAATTTGAATCCATGTTCTCTCAGGAAAAAAAAACCTAATTTAGAGGTGACACCTGAACTGGGCCTTTAAGGGAGATAGGGAAACCAAAAGGTGGAGATGAGGATTGAGAACAACTCAGCCATGGGAACTAATTTTATAAAAGCCCATTTCTCAAAAGTGGGCGATGGAACGCCATGTGTTGAGAATGCTAAGGAGGTCTGTCGGGCCAGGATGTAGAGTTCGAAGGGAAATGTTATGAAATTAGCTTGAAAATAGGAAGTCAGAGAAAGATGGCCCAATAGTGACAGAATTTGGCACTTATAAAAATGAATGAAAGCCTTAATTCTAGGGTTTAAAATGAAACAACAGATCTTCCTAAATAACAATTTGGATGCAATAGAGCAAGGCAGGGAAATGGTCTCAGAGACTGAAGTCAATCTCCTTGCCAATGGGGTATTACAAGGGGGTAAACACAATTACTTTTCCATTTTTGTTTATTTGAGCCTAAAAAAGCAAAGAGAAATGTTGTGATGAGGGAAATAATATGTAAATATTTCCAAAGATGTGGAATTTCTTTAAATAAAATTTTTACTAATTTTTTGTTTCTATATCATCTTCATTTCCAAATACGTCACTTTTCCTCCTTTATCCAACAAACCACCTTTTCTAATGAAAAAATAAAAAATAAAAAATAAAGTGAGGGGATGGGGAAGGTGGTTCAATAAAACTCAGTCAATAAAACAGCTGTATCCAACAACATTCCATACCCAGAAGACCCCTCTTTTAGATCTGGGACTTCATCAGAGTGGGCACACTCTCCCCCTAGACAGACACAGATTCTACTCTCTCTACATCTGAGCAGACAGTCTTAACGACTGTTTGGAACCAAAAACAAGTGCTCATTTAGTGACCATCCCTTCACTGATAAGCCTCTCCCAACTTAGCTTGACTGGCACTACAAGCACATCTTTTATACTTAAAGGATTTTTAACACTGTAGGACTTGGCATGATTTATGTTCTACTAGCAGAGTAATTGAGAATCCAGAGGCAATGTCCTGGCATGATGAGGCAGAGAGAAGGAAAGGAGGAAGAAGGAAAGGAAAGGAAAGGAAAAAGGAAAGGAAAGGAGAGGAGAGGAGGAGAGGGGAGAAGAGGGGAGGGAAGGGGAGGGAGGGGAGGGGAGGAAAGAAAGTGAAAGAGGGAGAGAGGGAAAGAAATAAGGAAGAAAAGAAGGAAGGGGAGGATGGGAGGGAGGGAAGGGAGGAAGGAAGGAAAGAAGGAAGGAAGTAAGGAAGGAAGAAAGGAAGGAAGGAAGGAAGGAAGGAAGGAAGGAAGGAAGGAAGGAAGGAAGGAA
>NW_020954596.1:11242007-11316245 GCF_900497805.2 Vombatus ursinus | reverse complement strand
GAAGGAAGGAAGGAAGGAAGGAAGGAAGGAAGGAAGGAAGGAAGGAAAGAAGGAAGGAAGGATTTTCATTTGATCCTCACAATAGTCTTGTCAGTGAGGGAGGGCAAAATTAATAGAATGTAAAATCCTTTTAATGTTTGTATACCTACTGCCTTACACATAACAGTCACCTAATCTATATTTGTTGAAATGAATTATTATCCACATTTGACAGAAGAAGAAACAGTTTTAGAGAAGGGAAGTGACCACACAGAACTTAGTGTCAGAGGCAAGGAGCTGAACTCAGACCAGCTTCTAAGTGAGATTTATTTCTACCTCAGGGTTCTCTGGGGCTGGGTCATACAGGTTCACGAAAGGGAAAGTGGGTTATACAAGGTTACAGTGGTAGTAAGGTGCAGATCTGGCTTGAAGTGCAGCTCTCCTGCCTCCTGGCTGGGTGCCCTTCACCCAAATAAAATAAAAGTAACAGGAAAACTCAGGTCTTGCTAAAGGTTGATCAAAAGCTCGCCGTGCTCTGTTTTTTGGAAAGAAGATTCTCCCACCCCTGTTTAAAATTTCAAACCACACAGGCATCCAAAGCCTCATTACCTGTATACACAAGTTCAGGCTCCTTCCATGGACCAAGCATTTTTCAAATGAGAAAAGGGGCTTATTGTCACCAAAGGAGAAAAGTAAACAAAACGCCAATGTTATTTCCTGATAAGGGACTAGAAATAAAGATCTGACTCCTTATCAGGAAAACCTACTTTGCTCCTTTTCCAAAGCTGGTGGGATTGGGGTCCAGAATCTCATCAGTGTTTTGCCTCCCTCTGATATCCCTATGATTTTTCACAGGCTTTCACCTACTTCATACCTCCAAAAGGCCAAGGAGGCCACTAGAGCAGTAGAATTCTGTCACCTCTCTTGGCCAAGGTAAGCTATCCTTTCTTTTGGTGGGGGAGCAGGGGAGTTGGGGAGTTGGGGATGGGGAGAGTGTGCCTGGTTTTGGTCTTTCTGAGGCAGCTAAATGGCAAAGTGGGTAGATAGCCAGCCCTGGGTTCAGAAACACCCAAGTTTTCAAATCCCACCCCAGACACTTCCTAAGTATGTGACCTTGGGCAAGTCGCTTAACCTCTGTTTGCCTCAGTTTCCTCGATTTGAAGATGAAAATAACAGCACCAACCTTGCAGGGTTGTTGTGAGGATCAACAAAGTGCTTGGCACACAGCAGGTGCTATATAAATGCTTACTGCCTTCCTTTCTTTAACTATTGACTTTCCATAGAACAGAGAATGTCAGAACTAGAAGGGGCCTTGGAATACAGAACATAGACCGGTAGACCTCAGAGAGACAGAACACAGAAAGGAGAATGCTGTACCTGGAAGGGAGCTTAGAGCTCAAATATGAACTTCAAAGTGGATAGAGCCTTCAATTTATGAGCCAGAAGGCCTGGGCTCTAAACCTGATTCTGCTCCTTACACAATTGTATGAACTTAGGTAAATCAAATAGACTCTGTTTCCTTAGCTCTAAAATGAAGGCTTTGGTCCTTTACAGCTCTTGGGTTTGTGATCTCTCCTTTTACAGATGAGGAAGGTGGGCCCCTAAGAAAGGAGATGGCTTGTCCAAGTTATATATCAATGGACAAATAAATGAAAGAATGGTGGAATAAATGTCACCCTCTCTCCCTGAGTGACTTTGGAAAAGTCACTTCTTCTTGGACTGCAGTTAATTGCTCTGTGAAATTAGGGAATTAGAAAATCTCCAACAAAAACTAGCATTATATGACACTTACTATGTGCCAGGCACTGTGCTAAGTACTTTGCCATTATTATTTCATTTGATCCTCACAACAATCCTGGGAGGTAGGTGCTATGATTAGCCCCATTTTACAGATGAGGAAACTGAGGCAAACAAGAGTTAAGTGATTTACCTAGGGTCACACAGTTAGTAAGTTTCTGAGGCTGAATTTGAACTCAGGTCTTCTGGATTCTAGGCCCAGCACTCCATCAACGGTATCACCTAGTTGCCTCTGATTCCCTATTGAAAAATGAGACCCTTCTATGTCTGAGGACGTCTAAGATGATATATTTGGTCTTTGATAGTTTCTCATAATCATTTTACTCTTTAAAAGTTTTCAGCACACTGCCCAAAGCAGAGACAGCTGATGAGACATTCAGGAAAATATCTCCAGAATTGTTTGGCAAATTATATCCGTGACCTGTTAGGCCATTTGCTGTGGCATGTGCCCCCTTTTGAGGAATGAAAGCCGTGTTGATGTATCAGCTAAATTGAATAGCGCCTTTATCCCTTTGGATTTCAGATGATTTAATTTCCACAGGTGATTCTCTGTCTCCACAAGCCTTGCTTTCTTGTGCTGAACATCAATAGCTTCTCATGCGCTGTCCGAGCACTAAAGCATTTTCCTGACTATTTTCCCAGCACGTCTGAAGCCTCACACAGTTTGAACATGTTTCCCCAAACACACATGCACATACCACCCATGCTTATGATTTCTCCATTATAACCCCACCCCACACATCACAACACCTTGGCTTCAGAGCAGCTCAGTTCCCACACTAAGATTCCCTCCGACTCTGAGGTTCTGGGATCCTGAAATTAGAAGACTCTTTCTCTCATGGCCTCCACTGTACTTAGCTCCATGCTGAGTACGCAAGGGCACACTCCCCCCGCCCCGCCCAACTCCCTCGCTCCCCCACCAAAAGAAAGGATAGCTTACCTTGGCCAAGAGAAGTGACAGAATTCTACTGCTCTAGTGGCCTCCTTGGCCTTTTGGAGGTAGGAAGTAGGTGAAAGCCTGTGAGAAATCATGGGGATATGAGAGGGAGGTCTAACACTGATGGGATTCTGGACCCTAATCCCATCAGCTTTGGAAAAGGAGCAAAGTAGGTTTTCCTGATAAGGAGTCAGATCTTTATTTCTAGTCCTCTGGTTCCTTTTACTAGGTGGCTAGAGCGCCTCTCCATGTCCTCTACTAAAGCTATACCTCCATCCCAGGGATCTTAACCATCATGGAGCCAAATAAACTTCATGAAGGTAGCATGTTTCACCTATACTTTGTACTTCCTCTTATGCTTGAGCATAGGGACATGCACACAGAAGGTGTTTAATAAATATCTGTTGAATGAACCAATCAATGAATGTACAGCATCTCTCTTGCTCTATCTCCCCTGATGCACAGAGCTATGTTTTGCCTTTTGGTACAGAACAAGTATTCAACAGAAAGCAATGAGATGTAGCAGCAAGAGACAGGTGCTGCAGTCTAGGTCAGGGAGATGAAGGCCGAATGGAGGCGGCAGGCTGCTTTTTGTTGGGGCCGCAGTTGGGGATCCCTGCCAGCGACAGTGCTCTGAGTAGGAAAACACTGGTTGTAGGATGTGTCTGTACAGGAACCTAGGTTTGTGTCCTGTGCTAGAGAAGAAGTCCTATTTTGTATTCCGAGTTCTTTAGTCTTCATCTAAAGACTGGCCCTGCTGGATGTATAAGTAGATGAGGAGAATATCAGTTGTGCAGTGCATTGTGTTGTCTGCATTTCTTAGCCACTTTACAGGAGACATGCCATTGGGTCATGGGGTAGTTGGGTGGGGGGATGCAGTTAAGCAAACTAAACTGTGCATTTCCTAGAAATCCTTTCTATTATACAGAAACTGATATATTTAGGAAAGACTACAGGCAGTAGGTTTGTTTTTTTTTTTTAATGGATTGTGGTATTGACTTAATACAAAAAGTAAAGCACTGTATACAGTTAATTAACACATTTGTTCTCTTTCTGTGGGGAAGTGACCTAATTATGCCAATATCTCACTGGTTAGGGTTGATGGAAATATATCAAATTCAGGAAGGAGGTAGTTTCCAGTAGGATGAACAAGGTTGGGAATTGGGAGATCAGGGATGATTCTGATTAGAAAAAATCCAAACTAAATGGTGTGGGTACCCCTACCCTAGATAAGAAGTTGTACCAGACACCCAGAAAGAGAGATAGGGCTATGAGTTAGAGGGTTGGTCATTCCCTAAAAATCATTCCTCAGAATTCCGCTCACTATGATTGAAGCACCATAACCACCAGGTTAACTACCATGAGACTTGTCCATTTCCTGATCCTGCCTCTTGCATAGTGCCAGGTTGGTGTCAGGTGGGGCTCCTGGCATTTCAGAAAAACAAATGAATATTCCCCCCTTCCCCCTATGTAACTCGTCCCATTCCCAGTTCTAACTTGTAGGATACTATCATATTCTAACTTAGAAGGACAACTTCCAACCGAAGCCCACCTGTGATAAATAGGCAGAGTGGTATAAAAGGGGGCTTAGAATAAGTTATTTCTAAAGTCCTTTCCAACTCTTATCATCATGTAAGTATAAAATGTATGTGACTAAAGGAGAAGGACTTCCTCAGGGACTCTGGCAACTCCAATTCATCAGATGTGGTTCTATCTCTGATTAGATTAGGAATGAGACCTCAGCTTTAGTCCCAGCCACACCACCTGCTACTTTTGTCATTTTCCTGAGCCCCAGTTTTCTTACCTACAAAGTGGGGAAGATAATACTTACCCTACCTACTTCACAAGGTTGTTTGTTTGTTTTTTGTTTGTTTGTTTGTTTGTTTTTGTGCAGGTTAAATGGGATATTGAACAGAAAGGTGTTTTGAAAAGGAAAAAGTGTGACACAGATGCCAGGGATTATTAGTATATTGTTGTGCAGTCATGTCTGACTCTTCATGACCCCATTTGGGGTTTTATTGGCCAAGATACTAGAGTGGTTTGTTATCTCCTTCTCCAGCTCATTTTACAGTTGAGGAAACTGAGACAAACAGGATTAAGTGACTTATCTAGGGTCACACAGCTAGTAAGTGTCTGAGGTCAGATTTGAACAGTACAAAGGAGTAAACATCTGAGGTTGGCTTTGAATTCACTGAGTCTTCCTCACTTCAGGACCAGCACTCTATCCACTGTACCACCTAGCTGCCTATTAGTATGAGTACCATACTATACTACAAGAATTCTTAACCTGAAGTTTGTTATCTTGTATATGTATATATATATATATATATATCTTGTATATGTATATATATACATATATATATCTTGTATATGTGTATATATATATATATTCAATATAATTGAATTCCTTTATCATCCCATATATTTCATTTTATACATTTCTTAAAAATTACTCTGAGAAGTGGCTGTGGGTTTCACCAGATGACCAAAGGGGTCCATGACACAGAGAAGGTTAAGAACTCTTACTATAGCAGGAAAGATAGGATCTTTGGACTAGGAATAGAAAGCCTGGTTCTGTTCATTACTAAGGGGGTGAATTTGGACTTCTCCCTTCTCTGCTCAGGACCTAAGTTTTCTCTCTTATGATAAGAGAGGGAATAACTTTTATATCAGCTACCTTACAGAGCTTATGTGAGGGAAACATTGTGCAAACAGTAAAGCGTTAAGGAAATGGGAGACAGGATTAGGCTAACCTCCAGAGGCCATCTATTACATTGCTGGACAGCTTTTATTGTTAAGGAATGGGAGACATTTTATCTTTTATCTTCACGTTTGTCTGAGAGGGAGTTAGTGGGGCTGTTCTCTCCATGGGGGTGGATCCATTGTCTGAACATTTACCTGTGTAATCCAGGCACCCCTACCAGAGACCATTCCAGCATCTGCTGTTCTAGAGAAAGGTAGTGTCACGAACTCCAAACCAATGGACAAAGCCAGCCTTATGCATAGGCTAATTAAGTGGTCACTTAACTGGTATGATTTCAGGGACATCAGGAATGTGACTCTCATATAAGAGCATATCTAGAGGCTTGGGGAAATGAAACAGAGAGACTTGTAACCTTATAATATTAAGATTGATTAACGGGGCTGGGGACAGGGCAGTTAGGTGAGACAGTGGATAGAGCTTTGGGCCTGGAATCAGGAAGACCTGAGTTCAAATGTGACCTCAGACTCTTACTAGCTATGTGACCCTGGGCAAGTCACTTAACCCAGTTTGCCTCAGTTTCCTCATTTGTAAAATGAGCTGGAGAAGCAAATGGCAAACCATGACAGTATCTTTGCTAAGAAAACCCGAACAGGGTCATGAAAACTGAAACAACTGAAACGACTGAAAAACAACCACAAAACGGGCTGAAAACATTTCTGTTGGAGAGAAGACTTAGGAGAAACATAGTATCTGCCTTCACTTAGCAGAAAGCCTTTCATTTGAAAAACCTCTTCTAGATCAGTCATTGGTCCTATGTTCTAATAGCCTTTCCAGACGTGGCATTCCAGATTCCAGATTCCAATGGTCTTGCTGGCTCCAAAATTCTGTACGCTCCACTTTCTACGGTCCTTCCCAACTCTAATATTGCATGAGTATTCTATTGCCTACATAGTTTATAACATCAATAAATCCATTTTCTTCCCTCAATATTTTGTTCAATGCTCTGTAATGGATATTCAAAAGTGTTCACTGACAGACTGAAGCCCAGGGGAAAACTTGGCTTTCGTTCCTGGTATGCAAATCATATTTTCCATTAGCACGGCAAATGTTGCCTTATGTATTTTCCATTATCATTGACACTGCAATTGGGAGGAATCTCTCACTTTAGGAATCCAGCACTTAGCATTGAGCTGGGCACATAGTAGTCACTTAATAAATTTTTTTTGACTATGTTCATCCCTTTTGTAAAAAAAAAAAACCAAGTACAGTATATTTACATCTTTCTTGTTCAGAGGTTATTTCTCCAGTAGGTTCATCTATTTAGAAAAGATTCCTGAATTAGGAAGGAAGGGAGAGAAGCCTCTCTGCAGTCAGGGTTTGGGGACACCGAGTCTACACATTAAAATTCATGTACTTTATACAGGCCCTAATTCACAGCCTATTGATTCTTAATTTATACACACTTCTAATACACTTGGGTACCTGGTTTCTCAGTCCAAACATCGGATTGAAACAGAAGTATTTAAGTATGACAATGGCTAGAGCCAGAAAGGCTATACCAAACTGAAAGCCTCATAGTGGGGGAGGGAGACAGGAAACCTAAAAAGCAGACAAGAACTATAAAAGCCTGGGGCCATTCTGTATAAGGGCAAACAGCCAGGATCACTTCAATAGTCCTAAGAGCTTCAGTGTCTCACAGCCCAGTGGAATAACTGATCTTTATAATTATGACCATGAGTCAATAAGAAAAGGTTAAGTGAAGCTCTTTGGGCTCTGTTTAAGGAGGAGTGCAGAGAGGAAATGTGTGATGCATTTTAGAAAAATTTCTATCCAGAGTGGATAAAGTGAAAAAGATTTTGGTGTTTAAAGAAGCAAATTTCAGTCACTCAGGAGCAGGAGTATGTCTTATATAAACTGTATCTTCTGAACTCTGAGCATGAGTAGGTTTATTAATAAACATGTGTTGAAAGAACGAATGAATGCATGCATGCATGCATGAATGAATGAATGAATGAGTGAGCACCTTCTATGATAAATTCTAGGTAAATGAGGGGTCTCTGTGCTGAAACAAAGACAAATGAACTATACACTGTGGAAGTTTCATATTGAATCATTCTACTTGAGGGGGTAATTGCCAACAATTAGAAAATGAATTAAAATATTTGGACAGCCAAGTCACCATTTGAACTACAGGTAGAATTATTTTATCTTCATAATTATTCCACTTGAAGGGGAAGGAAAGATGTTTTGAATAGTTTTAGTACTTACAGTCTTGCCTTAAAAATGCTTTGGGCAGAATCCATGTCCAGTGATCCAGCTTCATGGAATTAGGAGTTCAGTTTTATTTTTGGAAGGGTGAAAGGCGCCATGTTCAGCAGTCCTACTGAACTGTACTTCCTGGATGATTGTATCTCATTTATCTTTGTAGCCTCCACAGCTCTAAAGCTCTGTAGAAGTTTGAGAAAGGAAATCATAGTGGGCTGGGATGGTAAGGGAAGATTTTTTTGTCAGAAGTGAAATTTGAGCTAGACCCGGAAAGCTCTGAACAGGAGGAAAAGAGAGAAGGAAGCATAATCTGATACAGATACTTTCCTTGGGCTCTTTATTGGTCATTCTAAAATGTCTGTGTGGTGTGGGTTTTATTGACCATGAAAAAATGCCTGGATTATATTGAAGCTATTTATTGATCTTTTTGTCTCATTGGCAAGTGCTTACACTGAGGAAATCACTGATAGTTTGAAAACTAATAATTAGTTAGACATACAGACTCTAAAGGAACTGACAATATAGAAGAGGAGACAAAAAAATAGAAGGAATTGGTGATACTAGCAGAGCATAGAGTAGAGATGATTTAGAAAAGGATTAGTACAAAAGAGAAGATTAGCTTTTTTTTTTCTCTGACTCAAGAGTCAGAGACGAGTCAGAACAAGGAGTGATGGCTGGAAGTTACAGAGAGGCAAATATTATCTGGATGTAAGAGAAATCTTCCTAACAATCAGAACAGTTTCAAAGTGGGAGGGCCTGCCCATTGAGATCTTCCAATACAGACTGGATCTGTATTGTATATGTCTGGGGCGTTGTAGAGGGGATTCTTGTACCTTCTATGAGTTGAACTAGAGGAACTCTGAGGATTTGGGGACCTTCTAACTGTGATTTATTGACCAGAAGATACCATCTTGGAGCAGGCTAAACACCACTGAACCTTATTGTATCCAGCTGTGATATCCCTTGACATCATCATCATCATCATCATTATCATCATCAACAACAATACAGGTTAAGTGTATTTATCACTTTACAATTACTTACGTAGAGTCACAGAATCTCAAAGTTGGAATCCTAGCATCTAGCACCTAATGGCTGGCATATCATAGGTACTTAATAAATGCTTGTTGGTTGATTACTAGAAAGGGCCTTAGAGGGAATTCAGTTATATAGTCCTCATTTGAATACCTCCAGTGATTAGACAGTCATGCCACGACTGATTGGACCTACCATAGCTTGTGCTCCACTGTTAGAACCTAGAGAACTCAGAATCACCTGTGTGAGAAATGAGAAAACAAAGGAAGACACTAATAGAGGACCTATTCATTGTTAGTTTTATTAGTATGGTATTAGTATCACATTACTCTGTCTTAGTATTATTAATATAGTATTAGCATCACATCACTCAGTCTTGATATAGTACTCAGTATTACTCAGTATTAGTATATTAGCATCATGTTCGTGTCACATTATTCAATATTAGTATATTAATATCATATTAGTGGAATATTTCTCAGTATTAGTATTTTAGTATTATATTAGTAGAATATTACCCAGTATTAGTATTATTAAGATAGTATTATAATTACAACTATTAATACAGGCAACTAGGTGACATGGTAGACAAAGAACTGGACTTGAAGTCAGGAGGAACTGAGTTCAAGACTTGCCTCAGATATATACTTAACTGGGTAACCCTGGACAAGCCACTTAACTGCTTTCTGTCTCAATTTTCTCATCTATAAAATGGGAATAATAATAACACCTACTAGGTAGGGTTGTTGTGAGAATCAAATGATATCAAGCATTCTACAAAACTTTAAGTGATCTATAGATGCTAATGATTATTATCACAGTTTACAAAGTACTTTCTTTCATATTCATTATTTCATTTGGTTCTTTTAAGAACCCTGTGAGGGAAACTGAGTAGGAATGGTTATCCCCAATTTTAGGAAGGAAGGAAGGAAGGAAGGAAGGAAGGAAGGAAGGAAGGAAGGAAGGAAGGAAGGAAGGAAGGAAGAAAGGAAGAAAGGAAAGATTTATTAAGTGCCAGGAACTGTGCTAAGCACTTTACAAATATTGTCTCATTTGAACCTCATAATGGTCCTGGGAGATAGATATTATTATGAACCCCATTTTACAGTTGAGGAAACTAAGGTAGACAGGTTAAGTGACTTGAAGGTTAAGTGAGTTTTATAGATTAGGAAGTGAAGGCTCAAAGGGGGTCAATAACTCTGAATCATATACAACAAGTGGTAAATGATGTAGACAGTATTCTAGTCCAGATCTCCTGGCTCACATGCTATGAGACAACTCAGACAATTTGTGTGCGTTTGATGAAAGGTCCAACATTTTAATTGGCATGGGGAGGGGAGTGGGGAGGCATAGGAGTCTGTGGAATGTAGTGGTTGTGATCACAGCTTTGAAGGAACATATGGTGCTGTAGGGCTATTTTTAGGGAACCTTTTTTCCCTGGAAATGTCAGAGAGTTGGACACGTTAATAACTTCCATTGGATTCACCAGCATGTGGTTCAAACTGATCTTGTTTGAACTGTGGGAAGTAAAATGGTTATTTCCTACTAAACCTCAAATATTTGGTGCAGAGATACAATGCTTTTTGAAGCAGAAGGCGATGAAGGTGACAGTGTAGTGTAGTGGATAAAGTGCTAGGCACAAAGTCAACACAATCTGGATTCAAAGCCTGCCTCTGATATTGCAATGTGATCCTGAGCAGGTCACTTAACCTCTGTGCATGTCAGGCAACTCCCAAGACTTTATCTGCTAAATTGTATGTGGCTTACAATCTGTACTGGTGGAGGGCTTTCCCACAGAAGATGTTCCCTATGTGAATATCTAAGCCCGTAGGATCATAATAACTAACATTTATGTAGACAATTCACCTCCCCTCTTGAGCCTCAGCTTTTTCTTCTGTTATATAGAGAGAATAGTTCTTGACCTATCTACCAAAATGGGTTTTAGTGAAGACTGAGGGAGACATAAGAAGTGGAATTGCTAGGATTAGAACCCAAGTTTCTTACCCAAATCCAGTTTTATTTTGTTTTTGTTTTCCCTCTACAGTATCATCAATAGTCCCATACTCGTGCCCTCTGCATGACCTTAGGCATGTACCTCTTCTCTGTGTTTCAGCCTGTCCTTCTGGAAAATAAGAGGGTTAGACTATACCATCTCTACAGTCTTATGATCTTAAGTTGGGCAAGTCCATCACTCTAGAATAGGAATGTTGTACTAAAGAGGACCCAGAAGGAATTCTGGGATCTGCAGATATATTATGAGACTGAAGAACAAGGAAGAAATTCCAAGTGGACTATTTGGGGGGGTCTTCATATGGGCAGTGTCCTTTAAGTACCCTAATGTTCTGAATCATGATTACAGCCCAGAATTTATATACTATTTCCAGATGCCCACATGTCTTTATTCATTATGATTTCATTAGTGTTAATGAAGCAAGGCAAAAAGAAAAATCTCAATCCAATTTTTCCGCAGTACCCAAGTGTATGATAAGAATGTGAGTTCATTTTGTGTTTACTTCAAAATCTGAGAATATAAGGAAATGATGGCCTTTTATAAAGCAAAGACTCCATTTATAGGTGACAGTATCTCCTAATATAATGTATCATTGAAACTGTCCAGGTTCATAAAGAACAGAGACGGGGTAATGTAATGAAAAGAGCGCTAGATTTTAAATCTGAAAATGAAGTCTGAATGCTGGCTCTGCCTCTAGTTTTGTGATCCTGTATTTCCCCTCTCTTGGCCTCAATTTTCTCTTCTGTAAAATAGGAGAATAATATTATACTACCAACCTGACACAGTTTGTTTTAAGGAGTAAATGAGATAAGTTACAGAATCTCAGAGTTGGCAGGGGCCTCAGAAGCCAGCTAGTTCAATCCATAACTGAACCAGGATCCCTCTATAACAGCCCAACATAGACTCATCTACGCTTAAGGATTTTCAGTGATGGGGACCTCATTACCTTCTGAGGTAGCCCACTCCATCTATGGAAAACTCTCAAGAATTTAGTCCTTGTCTTGTACCGAAATCTGTCTCTCTGACTATTGCTTCTGCTTCTTCCTTTGGGGACCAGCTAACAAAATCCCTTCTCCTACATTATTAAAGCATTTCAAATATTTGAAGACAGGTATCATGTTTCCTCTGAGTCTTCTTTTTCTTGGGGTAAAACACTCTAGCTCTTTCTATTAATGCTTGTGTTACATGTTCTCTACACCCCTCAAGGAAGACCTTCCTGACTTTGTCATATAAATTTGCTATTTCTTTGTTCAGAATATATTGATAACTGTATCTTAATATTACTGGTTTCCTTTGTAATCCTATGCATTTAATTTTATGCATTTGAAAACAATTTTCTGAGAAAGGGTCTAGACAAGACTTCCAAAGGGGTCCAGGATACAAAAAGTTTAAGGATGTCTTTATACTCATTGTCCTCTTGCAGACACACTCCTGTTTGTCGTTGCCCTTCCTGAAAATGTGGCTCATAGAATGAATTGAACACAGTGTACCATATATGGCCTCTCCAGGGCCAGAGGTGTTTTTAATCCAGTTGTATGACCTTCACATGTATTGCTATTCAATTTCATCTTTGCTATGGGGAATTTATGAGAGAATACACACATGGGATACTCAGGCTTAGGAGGCATTGATGAGTTGCAATCTGTCCCTGTGGAGGAAACATCAATGAGATTATACTTCAGAACTGAACTCTGGTGTTCATCTTATTAGATTTGGCCCATTTTTCTAACCTTTCAAGGCATTTTTGGATCCCAAATTTGTCATCCAGGTTATTAGTTATCATTCCCAGCTTTGTCAGCTACACATTTGATACCTGTGCTCTCTACTCTTCATTCAAGTCTGAGGTAAAATTGTTCAATATCACAAGACCTAGGATTGGTCCCTGGAGCACTAGACTGGAGACTTCCCTCCAGGTTGAAATTGATCCACTAATGGCTATTTGTTGTGCCTGGTCATTCAACCATTTCTAAATCTACCTAAGTATATTATTGTCTAGCCCACACCTTACTCTATTGTCTAGAATGATAGCATGAGACTTTATCAAATGTCTTACTGAATATAAGTAGACTATGTCTTTGACATTTTCCTGACCTGTTAGCCTATTAAGCCTGTCAAAAAAAAGGAAGCAAAGTTAGTTTGATTTGACCTGTTCTGGATGAAGCTATATTGAATCTAACTGATTTCCTTTCTAAATGCTAAGCAATCATATCTTTGGTAACGTGTTTTAGAATTCTGCCAAAAATTGAAGTCAAGTATACTGGCCTGCAATTTGAAAATTTGATCTTCTTCTCTTTCTCAAAAACTGACATAACATTTGTCTGTCTCCAGGTCTGTAACACCTCCTGTATTCTCCACTTTTTCAAAGATCACTGGCAGTGCCTCAAAAACTGTCTGCCAATTTTTTTTTTTAGCATTATAGAATGTAATTTGTCTGAACAAGGTAACTTGAAACAATTGAAAACAGCTAGGTTCTCCAACATCACCTCATTTATCTTAGGTTTTAATCCTACTTGTTCTACTTTTTAAAGTATTAAATTATCATTCATATAAATCAAGAATTTTCTGATTGCTCTGCTTTGGGTAGAATGAAAATTCTAGCAGATTTTGTGGATCAGAATGTCAGGCTTGGAGTCAGGAAGACCTGAGTTCAAATCCCACCCTAGACAGTTTTTACATGACTTGGGGCAAGACTCTTAACCTCTGCCTGCCTCAGTTTTATCAATTGTGAAATGGAGATAATAATAAATTACATCTACCTCCCAGGGTTGCTCTGAGCATCAAATGAGGTAACATTTGTAAAGTACAGCCTGACACATAATAGGCACTATATAAATGCAAGTTGTTATCATCATCATCATCATCATCATCATTATCATTGTTCTCTGTAACAATTAAATCAGTCCTTTCCAGTGGTTCTTAACTCCAGGTCCTAGAACTTAAAAAAATACATATTTTGTTAATTGGATATTTTCAATATAACTGGTTTCTTTTGCCATTTTATGCATTTTATTTTATGCATTTGAAATTATTTAGAGATTGGATCTTTAGTAGACTGCCAAAGGGGTCCAGGACCCATAAAATAAAATAGTGAAGAACCCCTGCTCTATACAAAGATTTTTCATTTATTTTCTGAACTCAGCATCAATTCCCTCTTTCTGTCTATTTATTCTATAATATACTCCCTTTAGAATAGTAATTCTACTTCTTCTGCTGTTGACTCTTGCTCAAAGGTCCTTTCCACCAAATGGGTTTCGTCCAAATGGGTCTGAATTTCCTTGTACTGATATACATTCTTCATATAGAATGGTATACCACTACCTCTTTTTAACAGAGAAATCCTTTCAAAGCCATATTCCAATCATAAGGCATATCCCACCAAATCTCAGTGATATCTATAAGGTCAAATGTACTTTCCTGCATCTAGTTTACCTTGTTTATCACTCATATTTTGTGCATTTTTATAAATGTAAGCATATTTGTGTGTATTTATGTATGCATGCATGTATACATGTGGTCAGCTAGTTGGTAAGAGCAAAAATGACAACCAGACAAAATACTATGAGGTTTTAAAGAGTGATAGATTATTTTCAGGGGCAGTTAAATAGGTGGCACAATGGATGGAGTGCCAGCCCTGAAGTTAGAAGGACCTGAGTTCAAATCTGGACTCAGACACCTCCTAGCTGTGTGACCCTGGGCAAGTCACTTAACCCTGTTTGCTTCAAATTTCCTCATCTGTAAAATGAGCTGGAGAAGGAAATGGCAAACCACTCCAATATCTTTGCCAAGAAAATCCCAGATGGGATCATGGAGTGTTGATCGTGACTGAAATGACTCAACAACAAAAACAAATGTATACACATATCCTTTGCTATAGTTTTTGTTATTGACTTTCTTCTTTGACAATGTTTCCTGTGAAATGCTGATTGTCTCTAATGAAATTCTATGTTGTTCCTGCTACCCCACTGTGGTGTCTGTCTTGTTAAATGTAGTTGGGCAACTTTTTTCTTTTTTTCCCCACTTAATAGTATTTTATTTTTTCCAATTGCATGTAAAGAAAGTTTTCAACATTGACTTTTATGAGATTTTGAGTTTCAAATTTTTTTCTCCTTCCCCTCTCCCTTCCCCAAGACAGCAAGCAATCTGATATAGGTTATACATCTACAATTACATTAAACACATTTCTGCATTAGTCATGCTGTGAAAGAAGAATTAGATCAAAAGGGAAAAACCATGAGAAAGAAAAAAAAGAGAGACTAGTAGGGCCATTTTCTTCTTTCCTCTTTATTTTTAATTTAAAATTATCTTGATGAGATTCTGAAAACCCCTGTCATTTACATGCATATTTAAATGTATAAGTAGACATATATATTATATATGCATCTATATATGTGTTTACATGTATTTGCATGTGTGTGTGGATAGATATATAGGTAGATATGGAGATATATATATACGTATATATATATACATATACATATATTTTTATCAACAACAACCCTCATTGAAAACATTCTGGGTGGTAAAAAGGGAGATGATCTAGTTAAAAGACATTTCTGATCTTGCTAGTTTAGCCTCTAGTTTTTTAGTTTCCAGATTGCGTGTGCTCTGTGTGTGTGTGTGTGTGTGTGTGTGTGTGTGTATGTGTGTGTGTAACTACCCTTGTTAGGTACATTCTTTCCCTGGCCTAGAGCTCATAAGGAATATATTTACCTGGTGTCTCCAAACTACTAGAGCTCATAAGGAATATATATACCTGGTGTCTCCAAACTACTTTTTCCTTTTACATTCCTACCAGTAATAGTTGTTGTTTTTCTTTTTAAGCCCATGTTCCCTAGGTGTTTATTTACAAATGGCATAATGTATTACTGTACTAATATATTACATACATTGTAAAATGTACTCACAAGAGAAATTTAGAAAGAATGAAAATAGACATAAAGTGATTAAAATAATTTTATTTATTTATAATACAAAAAAACTATTGGTTTCACTAAAAATAAAATGTGCATGTGCATGTGTGTGTGTGATTATTTTTAATAAGAGCAGTATGATTGAATAAGCTTTATTATTTTCAGAAATATTGTTTCAACCCTTTGTGATACAATGATTTGATGGATGGGTTCTAAGTTAAGTTGATTTCAATATTTGCTTTGAATCAGGCTGCCACAGCTGAAAAAGATCCTTCACAAAGATATGTGGCCCCAAATGGCAAAAGTGCCTCATTGGCTGTGATTACTAAATCATGATACTTACTTTCAATCCCTTCCACCAGTTATGTAATCAGAGTTCAGGTGACTATTGGAATTCAGCTTGGAAATTTCCATCTTCCCTGACTGGGGGTGGGGACATGGCATGGTTGCTGGAGGTCTGATCTCAACTCCAGAGGGTGACTTCCAGATGGGAGGAGGGGGCAGTGCTAAGTCAACTGCCAAGTTGCCCAAACAGGCCTAGGTTTCCAGGTGGTGCTTGACCTTATGCTTTTGCTTCCAAACTGTCTGATGAGTTTGTACTGCCTGTCTGATGGTAGATGGTTTTGGTGATGGAACTGCAGTGGAGAGATAATTCTGTGTTCAGCTGCTGGAACCCCAAGCCCACTGGCAGTATCAGCCCCTGGAGCCTTGCTCCTCAGGCTGGCCACTGCTTCTTGCTTTCACTCCTCCTGTGGTCCCCAGGCTTTCTTTGCTATAGCTCCTTCCTCTGACAGAAGCCTTCCTTATTGTACTGGTGTTGGGGGGGGGGGGTAGGTAGAAGAGCAGAGGAGGGCAGCCGGGAATTTGTCCTCTTCTTGCATGAAGACCAGAGGCCAAAGGAAGTGTGAGGTGTATGTTGTTTCTGCATTAGAGATCAGGGCTGACCAGGGAAGGATCGCCTACTTCCCTGCAACTGACTGCTTGGGGTGGAACACAACTGACAGGCTATCCTTGACCCAGGCAAGGGAAAGAGAGCAGCAAAGACAAGCAGCTGTTACAAAGAAAAAGAGTAGTGGTGATTGGTGATGATAAAGCTGGGCTGCTCTCTTTATTTCTAGTATTTTTCCCACTCCCCAGTGGATCATCTGGTCCACTTCTTGGGGTCACTTTGTTTAAGCCACAGTCCAGAAATTCAAATGCAAGCTTAGACACTATCTTCTTAACCAGTTCTTCAATTCATATCTGCCTTTTCCTTCTAAAGCCCTTGCCTCAGTTAGCGGTATTGATAAAACTAGTTATGTTCCAAGCTCTTCATTTCTGTCCCCAAATTTCATCAAGTCTAACGATGCTTTCTAGGTTCTTTCCATCAGGGTCATCTCTCCCTGTGTGAATGTCAGGAGTGAGTCAGGCTCATCAGGTTTGGAAACTCTTGGAGAGTTCTGTTACATTCCAGACACCCTGGGAAGAGAGCAGACCTCTCTATTGTTCACAACAGATTGACATATGGCTCCCTCATTACCCCTCAGCAGGGTATCACCAACCACCACTCCTTTTTTCCTTCTTTGATCATTTCAGGATGACCTTTCTCTTGTTCGAATTAAATTGTCATTTCTTAGAGCAAAATAGACCACTTCCTCCTCAGCAGGGTCAGCTCTGTGGTCTATTAGAAAAGCTTCATACTAATTACAAAACTCCCAATGTTCACTGGGTCCTTCCAAATGGGTCTTTCTTTCTTTCTTCATCTGGACCTCTGCCTCTTAGAAACCTTAGATGCCTTCAAAGTTTAGTTGAAACACCATCTCCTCCAAGAGATCTTTTCCTGATAACCCGGGTTGTGGGTGCTTCACCCACTAAATTATCTTACTTTTACTTTGTATCATTTTATTTATATTTATGTATGTATTTGTCACTTCTTCTGACAGAAGAATCTAACCTGGAGAGTAAGGACAGCTTCATTTTGTCTTCATATCTTTAATGCTTAGTACAGCACTCAGCACACAGTAGAAATTTAGAAAATTTTTGCTGATTGATTGATTGATTTTTCTACCCTCCAATCTCACAGTACAGATTAGAATTCTTCTCTGTCTCTTCTTTCTTTCACCTTTTCTATTTTTCTTCATGTTTTCCACTTGTAATTCTGCCTCTAAGATACTCCCCAGCTGCTGCTTGAGCTAGTAGGTTGGAGCCCTAGGAGGTGGCTACTACCTCCAGTCCCTAGGGGTAACCCTGTGGGTCCTTACTCTTAACATGATAGCCAATGAGCCCCCACCAGTGTTCTTCCCATCATCAACCAACATGTAGAGTTAATTAACTCTTCTTGTTGTTCAGTTGGTCATTTGTGTTTGACTCTTCATGACCACATGGACCATACTGTCTATGGGGTTTTCTTGACAAAGACACTAGATTGGTTTACCACATCCTTCTCCAGCAGATTAAGGCAAAGAAAGGGTAAGTGACTTGCCTCGGTGAACACTGCTAGTGGATCTCTAAGGTCGGATTTGAACTTAGGTCTTTCTGTCTCCAGGCCCAGCACTCTAGACACTGAGCCACCTAGCTGTCTTAATTAGCTCTTAGCAAAGGCATTCACTATTACAGTATAATAAGAAGAGTTGGTACAAAATATTCTACCATAATCCTGGGGCTCATTTTCTTTCAAATACACATACATTATCCCTAGATAGAACGAGCTCAGACTTAGAATGCAGTGGTAATGAGGCATGCATTAAGGCTACATGTGTGACAAAAATCACTCATTACTCCTGGTACTACAGGACTCGGTAATCCTTTCTTCTTTTGCAGAGTCCACTTCAGCTCTCTCTGAGTACAATATCTCTGCTTGGTGGGGCCCTAAGCTGGCTCCCAGTGTCTGCTCCTTTCTTGGGTCCATAGCTGACTCTCTTCTCTGCTGCAAAGGGTCATCCCCTTGAAACTACTTCCTTCCCCAAGCAACTCTTTCTGTATGTATTTCAGTCCTCTGATGTGTGCCTCTACTTTACCAACCCAGTAGCTCTGATAACATATTCCATATGGTACAGCGGGGCAGAGGACAGAGAAAATCCTTGTTCTTCCTTACTTCCCTCTGGTGAAGTCACAAGGGTATTTTTCTACAAATGCTTCTAATATGTGAATTTAAATTCTTTAACTTCTTAACAGCTTGTTTCTTTTAGATATGGGACTGACAGTTATGACAAATTCTCTCAGCCAATTGCAAAATAGTTTCTGTGTGGCCTCAGTTGCCTTCATCCAAGGGCCAAGACCTTATTATCCTCTCAGACTGATGAAGGAATTTATTCATCCATTGTGGTGAATAAACTGTAGAAAAACTCCTCGGTGCCTCCTTTAAACTTGGTGATTACATTTTGGACTTTCTGTAACATTAATGGAGATTACTTATATGTGTACATGTTGTTTATTCTATTACTATATTAACAGACATGGAGAAGGAAGCTCTTTCCCTTCCAAATTCTTTAAGGAATATTTCATTCTTTCCAACAACCTAGAGCAAGGGTTCTTAATTTTGGATCAGTTGTCTATTGATGGATTTCATGGAATCTATGAACTTGGATTGAAAAAAAAACATCTTTATTTTCACTAACATCTAACTGAATTTTGGCATTTCCTTTAATTAGGATTTTATTAAAAAATTATTCTGATAACAGGTCCATAGATTTCAACCCACTTCCAAAAGTGTCCATGATGCAAAAAAGATTAAGAACCTCTAGCCTACAGAGGGAAGAAACATCCTTCAGTATTTTTACATTCCCTTCCATGAAGGACACCAACTTACATTTTTTGTGTGGATGGTTATTATCAGGTACTTGCAGAAATTCATAATTTTTCTTTTTGTTGTTCACTCATTTTTCAGTCGTGTCTATATCTTTGTGACCCCATTTGGGGTTTTCTTGGGAAACATACTGGAGTGGTTTGCCATTTCCTCCTCCAGCTTGTTTTACAGATGAGGAAACTGAGGCAACTAGGGTTAAATGACTTGCACAGGTTCACATAGCTAGTAAGTATCTTAGGATTTGAACTCAGGAAGATGAATCTTCCTGACTCTAGGTCCAACATTCTGTCCACTGTGCCACCTAGCTGCCCTAATTTCTCCTTCAAGTAACTGAAAAATTCCCCATGAGTTCTGAACTTGCTGAAAACAAAATCCTCAGTTTTCTCTTCTTATTATTGGTATCCTTTGTGGTCAAAGCCTATGACCCTAAGTATGGGAGTTGGGCCCTGACCTCAAGTCCTTGATTCTTAGTTCTGTGATCTTTCCACTAGAAGATATTAGAAGTCAGCTCTCTGGGGGTATGAAAGATTCACACATTGTACTGGAATTGGGAGGGCATCTCAAGTTCCTTCCATCTTGAAAATTTTATGAATCTGTAACTATTTAATGCTTCCATTTAACAGAAGAGGACTTTGGGCCTCAGAGAGGGGTATGATTTGTTCAAGTTCACACTGAGTATCAGTGGCACACAGAACCGACAATGGCACCCATGTCTCTCAACTCCTAAGCCAAGAATCTTTCACTGCACCAGGCAGTGTAGACATTGGTGGTTCACTACGATCCATGTATATCTGTGACTAACACGGATTAGTGGAAAAATGCCTCATCTTTGGAGTGAGAGGTTCTAGATATGAATCCTCTTTCTGCTACCTTTTCCCTGGTAGGACCCTGGAAAAGGAGGGATTGGATTAGATTATCCACTTCTAGATCCTGTGACAAGAACTGTGTTGCTATGAGGAGAGCACTTTGTAAAGCGTCAAGTATCAAATACACACACACACACACACACACACACACACAAAAACAAACATGGGCAGCCAGGTGGCACAATAGATAAAGCACTGAGCATGGACTGAGAGAGACCTGAGTTCAAATTCAACTGCAGAAACTTACTAGCTGTGTGACCCTGGGCAAGTCACTTAACCCTGTTTGCCTCAGTTTCCTCATTCATAAAATGAGCTGGAGAAAGAAATGGCAAGGCACTCCAGTATCTTCGCCAAGAAAATCCCAAATTGGGTCACAAAACAGTGTTTAATAAGTCCGTCCTTCTTCCTTTCCTCCCTCCTTCCTTGCTTCCTTTCTTCCTTCCTCCCTTCCTTCTTCCCTCCCTCTATTTTTCCTTACTTTTTCTCTTAACTTCCTTCCTTTCCCACTTCTTTCTTCCTTCCTTCCTTTCTTTCTTCCTTCCTTTTCTCCTGCTTTCCTTTCCTTTCTTCTTTCTTACCTCCTTCCTTATTTCCTTCTTTCCCTCTTTTCTTCCCTTTTTCCTTCTTTTCCACCCCACTATGAACAGCCTCTTTGGAAATTGAGAAGTGTAAGTCTAATTAGTGTTTTCATCACCCTAGCCAGCATATGTGACAGTAAATTGGCTGGAAATACGCACTGTAAGCATTATGGTCCTTGTATAAAAAGCTGGTCCAGCATAAAGATTATTAAAGAAATATCCCCAAAGATATATTTATAGGATCATCATCACCATTGTACTTCCAAGATCTGTATTTCATCAGTGTGAGGATTTCCTTCATCCACACAAAACACAGCCCCTCCAGGCTTTGATAGATAGTCTTCATGAGAGTCATTTGGGCTGAAAAAGCCATCACCCTGTGGACAAGCTGGTGATCAACCTCTCCAAATTTACTAGGCTTGTTCTCAAACAGTAGCCTATAATTACACCTACATCCAAAACTCAGTACCACCTACCAGAGTATGTCCTTCTTGGGTATAGTCTTTAAGAGCTCAGCATTTCCTCCATGCCTCATAAGGCAATAAAAGATGACATTGGTGAACCAATTATGACAGTAATAGTTCCCTCTCCATACATTTTGGCTTACAAAGCACTTCCCCACATTGAACCTGGGAAGGTGGGTTGCCATTTTACAGATGATGAAACTGATGGCCACTCAGGCTTTGCAAATTGTCACTTCTCAGAGGTCATCAAGAATCATGAAGAACAATAACAGAGGCATATTTTATTGCAAAAAAAAAATAACCTTACAGTCTGGAGCAATCCTGATGTTGTCGTCACGGCAAGCAAAGCACTCCCTGCTTACCAAGAATCTGAAATAGTGACAGCCCAATTCTAACAATGCATGGGTGATTTCCCCCCACAACAGGAGACAAGGAAGAGGGAAAAGAAAGAAGTCGATGTTCAAATCTAATTTACTTCAATTAAATCTAACTTCTATAGTATTAAAAAAATTTGCAAAGCACTTTCCTTGCAGGAACCCTATATTGGGGCAGGGGGAAGGGGAGAAAATAGAGGTAGTGGCAAATTTTTTTAACCCCATTTTATAAATTTTTTTAGTAAGTTCAATTAAGTGAGTTGCCCATGGTCACAGCTAGGTGGAGTGGGAGCTGATATTCCAACTGGATCCAAGTTATTCCTGTCTCCAACTCTGATATATTTTCTTCTCACTACAACACACACACACACACACACACACACACACACATACTCACACACGTATTCATTTACTAAAATCCTTCTGTGTGCAAGGTTGTGTGCTGCTCACTATGAAAGCTGAAAAGATGAAGAAGACATGATCCCAGTAGTAGGAGGATATGGCCTGAATACCAATAATAATGATAAAATTCCACCTAAATGCGTAAGAGAGATATAGACAAAGTGCCACGCGTACAGAAGAGAGAGGCATCACTTCTAACTGAGAGGGGAGGTAGTCAGAGAAGGCTTCTGTAGGGAAGGAGAAGAATGTGACCCCTGAGCCAGGCCTTGAAGAAACAGATGGGACCACTGACTCTATAGTCAGAAGGTCTGGATTCAAATCCCACCTCTCATCCTTCCTACCTGTGTGATCTCAAGCAACGAATCGGCAAGTATTTATTAAGCACCTACTATGCTCTAAGCATTATGCTAAGCACTGGGGATACAAGTGTGAAAAATGGAACTATTTCTATTCACAAAGGATTGACATCCTAATGGGGGAAAAGTACTTAACCTAAAATGAGCAAGTTGTACTGGATGACCCCCAGAATCCCTTTCAGCTTTACATCTATGATTCCGTGAATGGGTAGGATTCCAACATACGGAGATTAGGATTAGGGAACTTCAGGCACGTAGACAGAAGTTCCCAAACTTATCTGGCTTACCGCCCCCTTTTCAAAAAGAATTACTCAGTGCCCCCCTAGAAATCTCTAATCCTCTAATTTGCATCATTTCAATTTTTTTTAAAAAATGACATCTTAAGTTGAATAATTTATTGTAAATTTGTGGTTTTTTCCTGCATTGAAATTTTGATGACACAATATTATATCAGGTAGCCATGTAGTATTTTACTGTAAACAAGTAAAAAAACATGCACATATTCCTGCCAATGCATGGTGGACTCCCTGACAATGCATCACACACTCGCCTACCAACACTTGTTTGTTAAGATCTGTCAGCAGACTTGACCATTGATTGGTTATAACTTGTATTCTGTGTGTTATTTAGAAAATAGTGTAATCACTACAACTTTAACTCTGTTACTCAACAGATGAAACACAGTTTTTCAAAATTTTCTTCTCTTCTTTCCTTATGCTTCCACTGCCTTCTTATTTTTATTCAACACCCCCCTAATTGCACCCAAGAATACTACTGCCCCACTGGATCCTTCCAGCACTGGGAACCTCTGTATATAGGGATGATGAGAGAAGACAATGGAGTCAGGAAATCAAGGGTCATAATAGGTGATGGCAAGTCACTCATTGCATGGGTCAAAAAAATAAATGAAGCATGGGGTTAGATGTGTAGTATGTGTGGGGTGAGGGAAATTAGTTTCTTCATTCTCACACACACACACACACACACACACACACACACAGACAACTCACGCAGAGTCCAGTTTATGTAATCACAGAAAATGAGGGGCAGATAACAATAAGTTAAGGAAGTACAGACATGGCTATAGGCTTATCTTTCCTTTAAAAAAGTTTCTTTGATGAAATTAGAGAACAGCTGGATATTGGCTATCTAAGGATAGGTCATGCCTTGGTGGCCTTTAACAAATAGGAAACTCTTGGGGATACACAGACACACACACAGTTGGAGTTCAAGAAGCATGACCTCTGGCAGCAGAGAGGGAACTAGTCTTGGTTATTGAGAATTTAGCTATAGAAAGGAACAGACTTGGGAAGTCCAGCCAAATGACCTGCACAGGAGATATGTAGCACTCAGGGGTCAGGAGCACTGTGAGGATGATATGAAAAGAGAGAGGACTTTGGGCTCCTGAAGTACTAGAGACATGAGTTACCTCAGCCACGTTCCTTATATATGTGCCTCATTAACAGTGTACTCTAAGTTTGTGTCTACTCTTCCCACTGCCATTTTGCATATTTGGGGGATACTGTGCCCCAGGTTTACAGAAAGAATGTTTTATAGCTATTGTTCTTACTGTGTCATCTAATAAATACCTATTTTGAGCTAACTGTGTCTACTGGCTGATTATTAAAGGTAAAGGCACCAGTGTGGGCTCATGGACTATGTTTTAGGAATGTGTATAAACAGATTGCCTTTGAACCCAGTTATGCTGTTATATTTTCAGTGGACCCAACTCATAAGCAAAAGTGCTCCCACAGGGGGCACTTTAATGCAAGAGATGTTGGAGACAAAAATTTATAATTGAATAAGCGTGGGGTGTGAGAGAGAAGGAGGAAACAAAAAATACTTTACATGTATAAGCCTAGGTGATCAGGAGACAGGTGGTGCCGAGTCCTGCAAAGGCAACTGTGGGACATATTGCAAAGAACCCTGCATTGGGAACAGACACCTGGCTTCAAATCCTGGCTCTGCTACTTATGACTTGTGTGACTTTTGGCACATTACTCATCTCCCTGGGTTTCAGTTCCATCATCTGTAGACTGAGAGACATGGAATGGACAATCTTCAAGGTCGAGACCAGCTGCAAATCCCACGAACTCCTCAGACACAACTCACACTCATTCAGACCTGATGAAAAGCATTCCATTTAATTGCAAACACCTCGGAGAGTCTGGAGCAATCCCAATGTTGCTTTCACAACAAATGAAACCCTGAAGGCTCATTAAGAATCTGAAGCAGTAACAACCCAGTCAGAGCTAATGTGAGGGGAGCTCATTAGTGCAGCAGGAAGCAGAGGGACCAGAAGCTGATGAATGAGCCATCACCAAAGACTTTCTCCTCTGCCCTGACTGTCTTCCCTTCTCTCTCCACCTGTTGGAACCCACTGACCCTACAAGGCCAAACTGGTCACCCCATCTCTTCTAGGAAACCTCTCCTAACTTCCTCCAGTGATGGCACTATGCTTAGGAGAAGTCCTGGTAATCCTCCGCTGTGCACAAACAATGCTTACCTTTCTTCACTGACCATAGAAGCTGAAGTACATTTTAGCTGAGGGCAAACCTTTGGGAAAATTTTCACAGTGGCAAAGACAAGCAAACTTTATCCTAAAAGATGACTCCATTCTCTTAAATGTTTAAAAAGGAAGGGGTAGCTAGGTGGCACAATAGTTGGAGCTCCAGCCTTGGAGTCAGTAGGACCTGAGTTCAAATCTGCCCTCAGACACTTGACACTTACTAGCTGTGTGACCCTGGGCAAGTCACTTAACCCTGATTGCCTCACCAAAATGCAAAAATTAAAAATTAAAAAAAAAGGAAAAAATATTAAATTTTTGCTGTATGCCAGGTATTATGCTAGATGCAAATGATATAAGAATGAAAAGTGATGGAGTCCCTGCCCCAGAGGAGCTGGGTATGAGAAAAGAGAGCATCTACCTCTCTACCTACCTACCTATCTATCTATCTATCTTTAACTTCATTGGATCTAATATCTAAGTAGAACATAAGCTCCTGGAGGGCAGGGACTAATGTTCATTAGGGATACACATCCCCAAGGCCTTGCAATTATAAATGCTTAAGAAATACTTATTGAATTAAACTGAATCCCATCAATGCAAGTCCTCCCTCCAATAGTTCAGACCTAAATACATCCTTACCATCTCATCCTGTGTGATTTTTGTCCTTATCCTACTGCAAACCATCCATAGAGGTTCCACATATAATTATATACAAGGCAATTATTACAGAGGGCTACTAGCTGCTGCAGAGCACTAGGTGGCACCATAGTGAATAGAGAGCCAGGCCTAGAGTCAGGAAGACATCTTCCTGAGTTCAAATGCAGCCTCAGACACTTCTTAGTTGTGTGACCCTGGGCAAGTCACTTAACCCTGTTTGCCCCAGTTTCCTTATCCATAAAATGAGCTGGAGAAACTCCAGCATCTTTGCCAAATGGCATCACGGAGAGTCAGACATGATTGAAAATGACTAAACAACAAAAGTCTTTTTTGTAATAAAACAAAACTGGAAACTAAAGGACTGCCCATCAATTGGGGAATGGTTCAACAAGCTCTGGAACATGAATGTCACAGAAAGCTATTGAGTTATGAGAAAAGAGGAAATAAATGATTTCAAAAAGACATCTCAAGATTTACATGAACTGACACTGAATGAACTAAGCCGAACCATAAGAACAATTTATACCAAAACATCAACATAAAAACAATTTTGAAGACTTTTATAAAATGATGAAGAATGAAATGAGCAGACCTAGAAGAACAATTTTTATAATAATAACATTGTAAAGACAAACAACTTTGAAAGCTGTAAGAACTCTGATCAATAGAATGGCCTTCCATGATTCTTGAGGACTGATGATGAAACATGTGATTCATGACAGAGATGTAATATTCAGGGTGAAGAATGAGACATATATGGGGTTTTTTGCATATAGCCATTTAAGGAATTTGTTTTGCTTTATTCATATTTATTACAAAAATTGCTTTCCTTTCCCTCTTTTTTCAATGAGGTGAGAGAGAAAATAGATTTCTGCTCATTTATTTTCCCCACAGCATGTGGAGGGATGCTACAAATGTGAAATATTGCATGCATTTTCAGTTGAGGTTACTGTATTATTTTACTTAATTTTTTACTTTGTTTCAAGAGACCTCTCAGGAAGTGGGAGTACTATGTATATGTTTGTAATATATAAATGAAACACACTAGTAATTTTTTTATAAGGAGAGAGACAGAAATGTGGAAGTAGAATCGACAAGACTGAGTGACTTACTCTGTGTATGGGATAAGAGAGAGTGGGGTGTTCAGGCTGACACTGAGATTACAGACCTTCCTGGCTGGAATGGAGATGGTGCCCTTGAAAGAAAGAGAAAAGGGCTTAGGGGGGTGAAGACAATTAGCTCTTTTTTGGACACGATGCGTTTGAAATGTTTACGGAGCATCCAATTGAGACAATGACAATGATGTTGATGATAAAGCGTTTATTAAGTACTTATTACGTTTCAGACACCGTAAAAAGCATCAGGGATACAAGTACAAGAAAGAAAAAAAAGTTCTTGACTCCAAGCAATTTACAATCTACAGGGGGAAAATACCGCATAAAGTAGGGTAGAGTACCTCTTGAGGAAGAGACACGAAGGACGGGTACTTAGCAAGCTGAGGCAACTAGGTGGAGTAGTGGTTAGAGTGCTGGGCCTGGAGTCAGGAAAACCTAAGGTCAACTCTGGATTCGGATTCATACTAGCTGTGTCTCCGTGGTGTCTGCCTCAGTTTCTTCAACTGTAAAATAGGGATAACAATAACACCTATCTCCCAGAGTTGTTAGAAGGATCCACTGAGATAATATTTATAAAGTACTTAGCACAGTACCTGGCATAGGGTAGACAATAGATGCCTATTCCTCTTCCCCTTATACCACAGAGCAAGCCTCAAAGTCAGAGGAGGGCGATTAAGAGATGGAGGATGGTGGCCTGGGTACAGGCAGCATAATTTGGAAATAATGGTTGGGAAGTGACATGGAGTCTTGATCCAATAGGTGGCTCAGGAAAGGTTAGGGCTGGGTTTATAGAACTGGAATTCCAAAACTCTAAGATTTGAGGACACATTGCAAATATACAGGTGATAATGGAACCAAAAGAAGGTGATGAGGTCACCAAGAGAGGGTGTTCGAAATCCCTTCTTGGTGAGCACCTGGATGAGTCTGTCTCCCTGTTTTATGCTTCACTTGATACTAATAATCAGAGGGTCACTGAACAGTTATATCCATTGTTACTTCTTTCAAGGATTTTCACATGGTTTTGACCTGCATAGGAGAGATTTCAGGCTTTGTTGAAACACTTTTTACAGTAAAAAAAAAATTCCACGTGCAATGGGATTTTGTATTCTTTGCACCTTTGGATTAAGTGTATGAATAGAAAGATGTGGTCAACTGTAGAATATCATTAAGGAAAGCCAGGCGGTTCTCTTTTCATACCTTCATTAAGGATGCCTTTGATGCATATCTAAATAGTTTTCATCAAGATTTTGTAGAGATAGGAAAGTAGACATATGGATTGAAGGTTATTTTCTCAGTCGTCTTCAGTGGGGGGACTCTTAATGAGGTCTACGATTTTTCCCAAGTCTTTGTTACCCTCTCCTCTTTCAGGTATCTTGAGAATCAATCCTGTCACACACCACTTAGTCTCCTCCAACATAATAGACCCCACCCCCCCGGGTGTCTACTTGGTCAAGCCAGTTTTCCCATTTTGTTACCATTTCTACTTCTTCATACCTTACATCAGGGACTGTGATGTTAGGGTCCAAATTCACTGGCTCCGCTGTCACTGATGGACAGAAGTATTTGTGATAGAAATATTTGCAGACCTTCTTTATTTATACACAGACCTTATTTCTTATTAATTCACTCTTTTCCTTCTAGTTTAACTCTTAAATTCCTTCAGCATAATAATGATCATAATACTTCACAAAAGAGACAGAGAGAGAGAGAAAATTCATCTAGGGTTTTGCTGATAAGGACTAAGGAAGGCTTCATGGAAGAAGTGGTATCTGAGTTGGATTTTGATAGAAAGAGGTTATTTTAACACATGGGGATGTGAGAAGGTGGTATCCCTTTGAAGTATGGTGTATATAGCATGTGCAAAGGCATGGAAATGGGGGAAGTCAAGAGAAAGCAGGGTTCTAACAATAGGTTTGTCTGTCTAAGACATGGACTATATTAAGGAAAATACTAAGAATGGTAAAATCATAAGATCAAAGATTTAAAAGTAAAAGAAACCTTGGAGAATATCAAGTTAACACTTCAATTTTATAGATGAGGAAACCAAGACACAGAGACCTTGAGTGTCTTGTCCAGAATAACACAGCTAGTGTTTGAGTCAGAATTTGAACTCAGATCTTTGTTACTTCAAGTCCAACACTACGCCGTCTAGCTGCCTTATCAGGTTACTAAGTGTCAGATTGTAGGAGACCTTGAATTCCAAAATGAGGAGTTTATACTTTATTCAGTAGATAATGGGGAGCCACCGAAGTCACTTAATACTCCTGGGCCTCAGTTTCCTCATGTGTAGAATGAGGCAGTTGCACTAGATGGCCTCTGAGGTCCCTTTAAGTTCTATATCTATGATCTTACTATCCTAAGGTTTGGGGCAGATCATAATAGAAAATTAAGAAACTACTCCTTGCCCCAAATGAGGTGTGGAAGATGGGGTAAAGAGGGTAGAGAGACATTATTGTAGTACTTTATGGCCTTCAAAGCACTTCCATTATTACCCTATGAGGCAGGTAGGGCAAAGATTATCATCCCCATTTTCAATGTAGGGAAATGGAGGCTGAAAGAGCGGGAATGTCTTACCCATGGTTACTTAGCTGACAAATGCCAGGGCTAGATGAAAACCCAGATTCCACATCCAATGGTCTTTCCATCAGCACTCACAGCTACTCTAATAAGGTGACATTTAGCAATCCAATGAGCCTTGCCTCTTCCACGAACCTTCTATGTGACTACTCAAACCCACCTATTCCCACCCTCCTCTATAATCCCCATTATCTGTACCACATCTTTTGCTTTTCCACGATGTACTCCCTGGGGCTGATCTGATCTCCTTGTGATGACTGGGAAGGCAGCATCATGGAATGGAACCAACCCTGAGCCTGGACTTGAACCCTAATTTTTACTTACGTCTATTACTTCCCTTCTCTGGGCCCTAAGTTTTCTTGTCTATGGGATGCTCCATTTCCCTGTAACCTCATCAATGCCTCATGTTAAATATTAAATCACATTTCTGAAGACGTGAATTTCTGCAAAGACTTCCTTCACAACAATCCCGTGCATCTGAATCAATGATTCGAAATCCCATTTCAAAGATGAGGACAATGGGATTCAGAGATTAAATGACTTGACCAAAGTCATCCAGTTTGACTTTGGCAGGACTCTTCTGCCCTACCATACTGCTCAAAAAAATCAAAGAAAGTGGAATTGAGCCAGTTTCAAATATCTCTCACCCCCTTTACCCTGGGCCTTTTTGACAATGGAGGAGAGCTGAATCAGCTTTTAATCTCCAGTCCATTTTTCTTTTTTCTATTCCTCTTTCCCTTCTCTCAAGCAAACTCAAAATACCCAAGATGCTGAGGGAGATATTGCAGTGCCCTCCATCTCCCCTTCTTGTTGGCATTCAGATGGAAACTCCAAGAATAAAAAAGAGAAAGCTCTTTCTGCTGGTGTTTCCAAATTTTCCCCACAGCTTCCTGTGTTCCTTACAGCACTTAGGGAAGAATCCAATATACTCTGAGCTTAACTAAATTTTAGCTAGAGAGTAAGGCTGCTCAATCAAGGGAAATAAGACTGTGGAGAGCCACATACCAATAGATCTTACAAATGGGAGAAACCGAGTACAAATTCTTGGACTTGATGAATTGTAGGCTCTCTTTCTATTCTAAGGATCAATGATGGGGTTCTTAACCTTTTTTTGTATCACAGATTCCTTTGGCTGAAAATCTGTTGAATTCTATGGATCCCTTCTCACAAAAACATCTTTCATTGTGTAAAATAAAATACTCGGGATTACAAAAGAAACAATCATATTGAAAGGCAATTGACAAAAAAATTTTTTTTTTAATTTATAGATCCCAAGTTAAGAATCCCTGGCTTAGTCCCAGGTTATGAAAACCTCAGGTTTTCCCCTCTACCTTCCCTTTCTAGCTCATATTCCTACAAGGCTGAACTCTAGTGAGCTGTTAGCATTAAGATTTTCATCCTTTCCAAATACACAGTCTTGAGAACTATGAGTTGTAAGGTGCTAATATAAATGACATGTTTATGAGGGCCGAAAACCATTTCTAGCTAACGAGTTATCACAGAGGGGCCCCATGAGGAGAGGGGGATGTACCCTACCGAGGCTCAAAGCATCATATAATTTGTCAGAACTAATTAGGAGGCAGAAAGACACCTGGGGGAGCAGGCAGGATTGAATATTGAGCCAGACCTCTAATCCTGTCCCCAATAGGCCTTCCTCAAAATTGGGCCAAGTCTTTTAACTTAACTACTTGACTTTGAGGTTGCCTTCCTTGGAAGAAAGAATCCTCTTGAGACCTAAAACCTGCCCTATTAATGTGTAGCACTGAGCATGATCATCTCCCAAATTAGTGAGAGCAGGACTCCAACCTGTTTAATGGCAATTGAGTCTAGCCAGAAATGTACATTAACATTTTTCCTGGTGTAAATTGTCTTATTTAAAGACAAAATTACTGATGAGCCCATAGCATCTTAAACTTCAATCCATTTCATTCCCTCCCTCAGCTTCAACCCTCTTCTCCATTATGTAGGTTACTTCTCAATTGATCTCTCTAGCCCTTTCCCAGATCTCATTTCTGGCTGTTACAAGGTCTCTTCACCTGCATGTCACCATCTCATAGTCAGAATATCTACAGCCCAACTACTTATCGACTCATCTTTCAGTTCCCCAATTTCTCCTCTTCCCAACTTCCCTATTTCCTTTAATATCCTGCTTATCCTGAGAGGCATGTTGCTTAGCAGATACGCTGCTAGACTTGGAATCACAAAGTGTTGAGTTCAAGTTCTGTCTCTGATACTTAGTGTTGTATGACCATGGGCCAGTCTCATAACATCTGAGTCTCATTTTCTTCATCTATAAAGTGAAGGAATTAGACTAAATGGTCTCTAAGATCTCTTTCATATCCAAATTTGTGACTCCTGATTCAATAGTGAATTGAATTTTTCTCTACCAGACTGGACAGTAAGATTTACATTCCATGAATGTCAAAGATGAGACTCATCATGGCATAGAGTAGTGGAAAGAGAACCAGAGTTAGGCTTCAAGTCCCACTGCTGATATACACTGTTTGACCCTGGGCAAGTTGTTTACCTCTCAAGTGGTCCTCAATCAACTCTGTAAGACTATATAGTGTAGAACAGTAGATGATCTGCATCAGTAGAGAGAATTTACTCATTGGGGAATTTCCTCTGCCAATGAAATGGGGGAGGTTCCAAGAGAAGTATATTTTAGAGATAGATATTTTAGAGATCATCATATAACCATAGATCCAGAAAAGTAGCTGTGAGAGTCTCATGTCCACACTTGGCATAGGGAGTGCATAGTCAACTTTCTGCTGATCAATCTAGGAAGGTTTCATAGAGGGGCTGGGATTTCAGGAGCTGTTCAGATAACAGAGGAAAGATGTGTTGGTTAACTGGAGGTGGAGGATAAGGATACCAAGGAGATAACAATAGTTATAAGATTGAACTCTGTGATCTCTTTCACCTGTAGTGTTCTATGGTTTTAGAAGGGGGCCCATGGCAGATTTAGTCCAGCCCATATCTGAACAGGAACCCCCTCTACAATACTCCTGACAACTTCTGCTGAAGACCTGCAGTGAAGCTGAATCAACAACCCAATCAGATGGCCCATTCATTCTATTATTATACTCTATACTTCCAAAGACGATGGATAAGAGTAGTGGTGGAGGCCTGAAATCCCTTCTGCCCAGGAGGCTGATACTAGCAGATCTCTGAAGCTCAGGAATTCAGAGCTGTACTGGGAAAAGGGCCTATCCAGGGGTCCATACTGAGTTCTTCATTAATATGCTGAGCCCCCAGGAGCTAGGGAGAGGACCATCATGCTGCCTAAGGAGACGCCAACTGGCCCATGTCAGAAACTGAGCAGATCAGAGCTTTTGTGTACACCAGATTGAGATGGGGCAGGTGGGTGAAGGAGATAGCTCCAACTCAAAAGATTGTTACATTTTCTTTTTCTTTTTTTTCTGTGTGAGGCAATTGGGTGAAGTGACTTGCCCCAGGTCACACAGCTAGTAAGTGTCAAGTCTTTGAGGCCAGATTTGAACTCAGGTATTCCCAAATCCAGGGCTGGTGCTCTATCCACTGTGCCATCTAGCTGCCCCAATTGTTACATTTTCAACGTGAGCATTTTTACTTAGGAAATTGGCAAACACTACAAATCAAGGGCTAATTTACCCTTTCGTCGATTGTCTAAACTTAAGAAAGTGAGGAGAAAATGTTAATGTTGCAGATTAAACATAAACTTGTCATTATGGAGAATTGCTTATTTAACCTTTTTTTACATTTTATTTTTATTTTTTCTTAATTACATGTAAACAAAAATTTTTAACATTTTTTAAAATTTTGAGTTCCAAATTATCTCCTTCCCTTCTTCCCCTCCCCCCCTTTGAAAAGAAAAGCAATTTGACATAGATTATACATGTGCACATATACATACATGTGCAGTCACACAAAACATTTCCATGTTTCAGAAACCATATTGCAAAAGAAAGTGCCAATAAACAAGAATAATAAAGAAAGTTTAAAAAGTTTACTTCAGTCTGCACTCAGACTCCATCGCTTCTTTCTATGGAAGTGTATAACATTTTTCATCATTAAGTCCTTTGGAATCATCTTGGATCATCATATTGGATCATCGTATTGTTGAGAATGACTGTCGTTCACAGCTGATCATAGTACAATACTGCTGTTATTATGTACAATGCTCTCTTGGTTCTGCTCACTTCACTTTGCATTAGTTGTAAGTCTTTCCAGGTTTTTCTGAGAGCATCCTGCTCATTGTTCTTTATAGCATAATAGTATCCCACCACTTGTTAAACTTTTATTAGCACCTTGCTTAATAGGGCCCTGAGTGACTCCTAACCTTTTAGCCTGGAAGAGATTATATATTTAAAAAGAATAGCATGTTGTATATAATAGATTTGTAGCTTCATGTAAATTCATCTTTTTTTCTATTCTACTATGTTATGAAAATGATTGTTTTATTTCTTAAGTTCAGAATAAAATAAATATTTTTTTAAAAGGTCTTCAAACAAACAAACCTAACTTTGAAAGATCTCTGATTTAGTTGATTTGATTTTAGCTCTATGGTGGCCCTTTCACCTATACAAATTACAATCCCTCTATCCTTAGAAGCCAAGTTTATGAATTGCTGTGGCCCCAAAATTCACAGCCAGACTTTCAGCAATGAGTTACCTTACTTTATTTGACTATTTAGTTGACCCTTAGACAACAAGAGCACTGTCCATCACCATTAATGTATATATTTTTCCAGTTTCATAAGACCTTTCAGGGTTTGAATGTATGAATGAATGAATGATCAGACTAGGCACTTACTATGTGCCAGAATTTTCTATGAGAGTGATGGCAGGAAAGGAGAAAGGATTTGGTCATTAGAGGACAATAGAATCACAGGATGTCAAGACTTAAAGGGATCTTGGATTATGGAACAAGAACATTAAGAACTGGGAGAGATCTTAGAATGCAGAATAAAGATAATATCAAGCTGAGAGGGGCTTTAGAATATAGGCTGTCAGGATCACGAGTGCTTAATAGATAAATGCCTACTGCTGGGTTTTTTTTATGACAAATTGGGAGGCGAGTGAGGGTGTAAAGTGCTTTGTAAGCAGTGAAGTATAATCAGCAAGGGATTGTTATCTTTAGGTCTAAGAGATGCCTACTTTTGAGTAGCTATCTCAGGGCCAGGGCCAGGGCCAGGACCAGATCATTATCATTAATTAGGAATGTTCAGGCCATCAATCAAATGATACTTTCCCTGTTATTGAAGACCTAATATTTGGTCATTTTAGGCTCAGTAGAATGCTCAATTATATTTGATTTACACCATTGTCTCTCATTCAGCTGTTTATTACGCAGGGAGGAATCTGGGCTTTCAAAGGTAAAGCCATTCATCTGTCCTTAAGTAGAGTGTTCCATGCTGAAATAGGAATTTATGTAGCCTTGAATGGGGAGCAATGGCCAGTTGTTTTGGCTTAGTACAAGTAGAGCCCTAGAACTTGGTGGAAAAGCTGGGTGCCAGATGAACTTGAACCACCTCTTGTCCAATCAATCAAAAACCATTCAGGATAAAATATTAGTTTCCCAGAATCTTGAAAAAAGAACCATTCTAGGCTTAGCATTTTCTCTACAGCTGTGGATATAGCCCTAAAATGGAAGAGTTTTGGGTTTTTTTTTTAATATTTACCCACATTAGATAGGAGAAAGTAAATTTTTTGAGGATAGGGACTTGGTTTTTTTTTCAAAATTTTACTTGTGTACCTAGTGCAGAACAATAACCAACATGGAATAAATGGAGCTTTCTCTTTGGGTGCTGCCCTGGTGTGAAGATTGGAAACATGGCTGCCTCTGGAAGATTCTCTAGGGGATGGGCTACCCCCTTCCTAACATTTCTGTTTCTTCCCACCTCAGACTTTCCTCGGTACTTCTACGTCCTTTTGGTTATTGTTCAGTTGTTTCAGCCTTGTCCAACTTTTTGCGATTTCATTTGGGGTTCTCTTGGCAAAGATACTCGAGTGGTTTACCATTTCCTTCTCCAGCTCATTTTACAGATGAGGAAACTGAGGCAAACACGGTTAAGTGATGTGCCCAGGGTCACACAGGTGGTAGATGTCTGAGGCCAGATTTGAACTCATAAAGATAAGTCTTCCTGACTCCAGGTCAGGCACTGTATCCATTGCATCATCTATGTCCTCTATCCCACCAGTTTAACTCTTCCAGCCCTAGTTTTAGCTAGATTGGCAAAGAGCAATTGCTTAATAAATGTTTGTTGAATTGAAGTGTAATTAGAAACTTCAAAATATATGTTTCATATTTCCCTGGCCTTTGTCACTAAAGAAAAACTGTGTCAATATGGATGGGTGTGAGGAAGTTCTTACCATACTCATCTAGTGGATTTTTTTTTTTTACAGAGAAGCAGCATGGCATAGGGAATAGAAAGATGGCCTTAAAGTCAGAAATCTCTGAGTTCAAATTCTGTCTCTGACATATATTAACTATGTGACCTTGGGCAAGCCATTTCTCAATGCTGTGGGCAACTCTCTGACTCTAAATTACATTGGTAGAGAGAGTCTCCTCACCTTGGAGTTCCTTGCACTAGTAACATCACAGGTCCAGTCTTTCTTTATCTCAATCCACTAAATGGGTAGGTCAAGAGAATGCACAAAAGCAATGTACTTGTTTTCAGCAGGGTTCTCTACCATCACAGTGGATGTCCTGTACTATATTCAGATAGAAAAAGAACCCCATGTAGATGGGAGAGAGGTCCTCCAAATGGTCTTCTTTGAGGATTAAATTAGGCTAATTGCATCAAATTCTGGATCATTACAAGGTCTATCCCAGAAGAGTATAGGATCATAATTTGAGAGCTGGAAAAGCTGAGATTATCTAGTTCCTCCATCACTAAAATGAGGAGAAAATTGAGGCCCAGAGAGTTGGTATTACTTGGCTATTTTCCCACAAGCAGCCTAAGGGACATAGCTAAGGTGTCAGCCCAGATCCTCCAACTCCAGATTCATCATCATTCTTTTAGCAATGCTAAACATAGGCCTAAAACAAGCCATACAAGAAAAATGAATATATAAGAATGCCTATTTCCCATGCTCTGGCATACAGGTGGTTGGCCAATCTCTGATTCAATATGGCAGGCCATGTATATGGGATAGACACTGCCTATGAACAGTGAGTTGGGCCCAAAATGGAACAGCAAAAAAGAAAGATGGCTATATTGTGCAGTATTTTCAACAGTCTCAATCTGTACCCCAGCACAAAGATCCAATGATCAGAGAAGGAGGTGGGTCATCATGAGATGAGAATGAGAAGTAACAGAGGAATGTTCTCATGGCTCTATTAATACCCATGGAATGTGAAAAGATCTAGAGTCCAGACTCTCAATTTTTTTGTAGTATGCCTCCTACTTTGGAAGCCTATGGACTTTCAGAATTATATTTTTAAATGTATAAAACAAAATATTTAGGATCACAAAGGAAACCAATTATATTGAATTCCAGTTTTGGAATTCACTATCCATCTGCAGTGTCTGTCCCATACACATGGCCTGACATATTGAATCAGAGAATGGTCAGCCACCTGTATGTCAGAACCTGGGAAATAGGCATTCCAATTTATTAATTTGTCTTGTATGGTTTATTTTAGGCCAAAATTTAGCACTGCTAAAAGAGTGATGATGAATTTGGAGTTGAAGGACTTGGACTGAGAACTTGGCTCTTCCCACTTTCACCTCTGCCCAGTATAAGAACTTCTGTTCTAGAGGAAAGCCTTCAGCACAGTGTCTGGGCCCTCCAAGAAGGGTTTATAAAAAAGCAAGGATTCCTAGGGCCTACCACAGTGTTTGCATACAGTGGTGCTTAATAAATCCTTATTGGATTGGAATGAATTATGCAATCATACCACAAGATAAAAAGGTATGGATGGGTTATAAACTGCCCTGATTCAGTGGAGACCCGTATCAGTGAGGTCATACTTCCACTGAAATACTGAAATATAAGGAAAAATTTCTTGATGATTGGAGCTACCCAACAGTTGTTTAGACTGCCTTGAGAAATAGTGAATTCCCAGTCACTGTAAATATTTAAGCAGATTTGCTAGAGATGTTCATGTAGCACCTCCTATGGAACTATTTCCCCAACTCACCTTACATTAGTGGGCTGGGACCCCAAAGGGTGGTTGACTACTTTTCGCCTTAGGGGTACAGGCATAACCCTAATGGAGTGGGGTTGTTTCCAGTACTATTGTTCATATGTCTCAAGCAATGTGCTGCCCATAAATTATCAACTAGCCAGCCAGAGTTAATTGACTTTTAGGAAAGGCTGTTTACCATGGTGGCATAATAAAAATAGTTGATACAAAGATACCTCCTCAAAATTTGGGGCACACTCTCCCTGAAGAATGCACAGGCTCTGTAAGGAAAGGGCTCGAGTTTTGGAACGCACATGTGGAAAAGAGGTAATTCAGAGCTTTTGTACCGGAAGTCCTCTTCTCTCTTTGGGCAGTGCCCACTTAGGTGTGTGGTGCCCTGAAGTTTGGTGCTCTTGCTCAGTCCTGAACCAAACTGCCTAGAAATACCTTGTTAAGATGGGCCTGAGCTCTATTTGTGAACTTGGAGAAGTCTGTCTTTGGTAAATCCATCCTTCAGTCCCAATACTTATCTCTAAGCTCCTTCTCACCTTCCTTGATAGAGGTTCAGGGTCTTCAGTCCTGTGCCCCACCTCCCTCAAATCATGGACTCAGGAGAGGTTTCAAGATCAGTTAGTTATATATATTCCTTTGTGTGAATTTAAGTCTATCAAGAAACATGCACATATGTGCATGTATGTATACATACATGTATGCATATAGCTATATATTCATACACACATTACATATACGCACACACATGCATGTGTGTATATATCTATACATACATGCATACTCATATATCATACAGATATACACATACATATACACACATCCCTATCTATTTCCATATACAAATAAATATGTTTATATCAACACACACACACACACACACACACACATAGAATCAGTACAGGGACATAGTGAATACAGATGTGGCCTTGGAGCCAAGGAGTCTCAAGTTCAAGCCTTGCCTTTGACATATTGGACGAGCCATTCAATTTCTCAGTGCCCCAAGGCAACTCTCTTAAGACAAAAGTCTGCATTAGTGGAGGGAGTTTCCACGCCCTACACTGATTAAATTACAAAATTGAACCACTCAGTGAGAAAAAAAAAATGTCAGTTGTGCCCCCCCACCCTTTTAGGCTATGAGTTCCATGAAGAACTGGGCTGCGATTTTTCTAAATGGCACATCCCTCCCAGTCCTGAGCAGAATTCTGCCAACCTTCGGGAATATTTGTGGAATTGAATTGCTGAACTAAATCCCTGTTTTTGTGTTCCTTCCTCCAGGGGAATTTCCATTTTCAATTCAAGTTTACTGAACAGCTACTATGTTGGAGGCCCTGAGCCAAGCCCTACAAGAGATAAGTAACTCATAATAGACTCTCAAGGAGTAGTGAAAGGAAATAAAACCTCTAACAGATAACAATAATTGAAATCAGCCTGGGACTTCTGATCCAGGAGAGGAAGAAAACAAAATCTATAATTTCCCCCAAAAGAAGGGTGTGTGTGTGTGTGTGTGTGTGTGTGTGTATATGTATTTGAGGAAATCAGGGTTAAGTAACTTGCCCAGGGTCACACAGCTAGTAAGAGTCTGAGGCTAGATTTGAACTCAGGTTCTTCTGACTCCAGGGTCAGTTGCTCCATCCACTGGGCCACCTAACTGCCTCCACATGTGTTCTTGAAGGAAATTGGAGAAGGCTTCATGGAGGAGGTAGAGTTGGAGCTAAGCGTTAAGCAAAGGCCCAAATTTCAAGAGGTGGGGAAGTGAAGGAAGGGTACTGCAAACCCAGATAGCAACATGAGAGAAGGCACAGTAGAAATAAGTAGGAACGTCCATTTTTGTGGAAGTGGAGGATCTAGCAGGAGTTAAGATAGGAAAGGTAGACAGGAGCTGGATTAGAAAAGGCTTTGAATGTCAAGCTAATGAGTTTAGACTTTAGGTGAAGGGCAGTGTGGTTTTAGGTAAGAAGTAAGGCTTTAAGAGTCAGTAAGACCTCTGAGGCCATTTGAAGACTACAGGTTCAGTCTTAGCCCCTGTCTCCCCTGTCCTTATGCACAACCATCTATCCTATTCCCAGATGGCAGGGTCAACAATATCTTCCAGCTCCACAAGGTGGGACTGTAGGAGTCCTAGTTCTCAACACACCAACCAGAAGGGACTTACCCATCAAAACAAGTGCTGTCTCCCTCAAACTGGTACTGCTGAGAGGCCTTAGCACCATTCCAATCATACTATTTGTCATTGATAAAATCTGCAATACCATAAGCAAATTAGAAAAGCAAGGAATAGTTTACCTGTCAGATCTATGGAGAAGGGAAGAATTTATGACCAAACAAGAGATAAAGAACATTATGAAATGCACAATGAGTAATTTTGATTACAATAAATTAAAAAATTTTTGCATAAACAAAGCCAATGCAACCAAGATTAGAAGGAAAGTAGAAAGGTGGGAAACAGTTTGTACAGTCAGTGTTCCTTTTCTTTTTTTTATTAATGTATTTTGATTTATCAACAATCATTTCCATAAGCTTTTGAGTTTTAAATTTTTCTCCCCCTTTCTCTTCGCCTCCCTCCCCAAGACAGCACGCAATTTGATATAGGCTACACATATACATTCCTATTAAATGTATTTTCACATTAGTGATGTTGTAAGTAAGAATTAGAACCAGTAGAAGGAACCACAAGAAAGCAGAAACAAAACACAACAGAAGAAAAAAATAGCAAATAGTATGCTTCAATCTGCATTCAAATTCCATAGTTCTTTCTTTGGATATGGATAGCATTTTCCATCATGAGGCCTTTGGAGATGTCTTAGATCCTCATATTGCTGAGAAGGGTTAAGTCTATCAATATTAGCCATCGCACAACATGGCTGTTACTGTGTACAACTTTCTCCTGGTTCTGCTCGCTTCACTCGGCATCAGACCATACAAGTCTTTCCAGGTTTTTCTGAAGTCTGCCTGCTCATCATTTCTTATAGCACAATAGTATTCCATTACATTCATATTCCACAACTTGTTCAGCCATTTGTCAATTGATGGGCATCCTCTCAATTTCCAATTCTTTGCCACCACAAAAAAAGCAGCTATAAATATTTTTGTACATGTGGGTCTTTTTCCCATTTGTATGATCTCTTTGGGATATAGCCCTAGAAGTGCTATTGCTGAGTCAAAGGGTATGCACATTTTTATAACCCTTTGAGCATAGTTCCAAATTGCTCTCCAAAATGATCGGATCATTTCACAACTCTACCAACAATGCATTAGTGTTCCAATTTTCCCACATGTTCTCCACCATTTATCATTTTCCTGTTTTGTCATGTTCACCATTCTGATGGGTGTGATGTGGTACCTCAGAGTTGTTTTGATTTGCATTTCTCTAATCAATAGTGATTTAGAGCATTTTTTTCATATGACTATAGATGACAGCCAGTGTTTCTGATAAAGGCCTCATTTCTAAAGTATATAGAGAACTGAGTCAAATCTATAATAATACAAGCCATTCCCCAATTAATACATGGTCAAAAGATATGAACAGGCAGTTTTCAGATGAAGAAATTAAAGCTGTCTATAGTAATATGAACAAGTTGTGGTATGTGAATGTAATGAAATACTATTATGCTATAAGAAATGCTGAGCAGGCAGATTTCAGAAAAATCTAGAAAGACTTACTTGAACTGATGCTGAATGAAATGAACAGAACCAGGGGAACATTGTGCACAGTAACAGCAACATTATACAATGATCAACTATGAAAGACTTAGCTCTTCTCAGCAATACAATGATCTAAGATAATTCCAAAAGACTCATGATGGAAAATAGTATCCACATCCAGAGAAAGAACTATGGAGTCTGAATGCAGATAGAAGCATATTATTTTCTCTCCTTTTTTTTTCTTTCTCATAATCTTCCCCTTCTGTTCTGATTCTTCTTTCACAACATGACTAATGTGGAAGTATGTTTAATATGATTATACATGTATAACTTATATCAGATTGCTTGCCATCTTGGAGTGGGATTAGGGGAGGGAGAAAAAATTTGGAACTCAAAATTTTATAAAACTAAGTGTTGAAAACTATCTTTACATGTAACTGAAAAAAATACTATTAAGTGAAAAAAAGATATAGTTCAAACACAAAAAAAAAAACAAAAAACAAAAAGAGAGAGACTATAATTGAAAATACAGTGGTGGTTGCTTGACCCTGGGGTATGAGTAGAGTAAAGGGGTCAGCCTAGGAGAAGTATCTAAGAGAGGAAAAAGAAACAAGATCAGAGCAAGAGGTTAGAATCAAATTACATAAGGCCTTGAATGCCAGGCTGAGGAATTGAGTCAAGATGACAGGTAGTAGGAAACAATTGTATTGTGCTATAGACTCTATAAAGGTAGGTAGCGATGTTTTATTTATTTTATTATTATTTTTAAGCCAACCTCTAACACAGTACTTTGAACATAGAATAAATAAATGCTTGTTGACTGTTAAAAATAAAATAAAATCTCCAAGCTGTGAGGGACACTGAGGGCATCTAGTCTGGATTGTAGCTAAGCAGGAGTATCCTTTATAGTTTTCTGGACAGATCTGGTCCCTGCTTGAAGACTTCCAGTGAAAGGCAGCTCACTGCCTTTCAAGATGCCCCAGTTTTATTTCCATATAACACAGTTAAGTATTAGTACCTTTGGGATAAGGATTTACAGAATCTATGAGGAGCCTCTGAGGGCATCCTAATTCAACAGCATTTCAACAATTTTTTTTTAATTAAGTACTTATTATCTAGGGCAGCTAGGTGGTACAAAGGATAGAGCTCTAGGCCTGGTGTCAAGAAGACTTATCTTTGTGAGTTCAAATCCAGCTTCAGACATTTACTAGCCATGTGACCCTGGGCAAGTCACTTAACCCTGTTTGCCTCAGTGTCCTCATCTGTAAAATGAGCTGGAAAAGGAAATGGCAAACCATTCCAAATGGGGTCACAGAGAGTCAGACACAACTGAAAATGACTGAACAACAACTAGTCAGCTGGGCAATGGGAAATACGTCCCAATTCAGGAAAAGCTTTTGAGGGCTCTAGACCAAGTCAGTCCCTATCTCTCTGGAGAGGGGAAATCCCATGCTGACATTTTTAAAATATTTCTTCTTTCTCTGATGAGAAGAATAAAGGGACCCATTTGAGTAAGCGCATTTAATAGCAGCAATTGGGAAGAGTGAGAAAAGCCTTTGATTATTTTAGGTTTTTTTTAATTCACCAAAAAAGATTATAGGGAATGGATTACTTTTTCTCTTTTTTGTAATTTGCTGCTATTTCATCTTTCCTCCTCCCTGTAATTATCCCATTGGAAAAGAAAAATAAACTGCTTCGGGAAGAACACCAGTGAGCGGGGACTAGATTATCTCTGGAGTTGAATGCTCCACGGTGTGACAGTCTCCCTGGGGCTGGGGAAAAGGAAGTTAATTTTTTCCCCTAGGAGATATACACTTGATTTTATTTTATCTCATTCTACTGGTAATATGACTTTGAAGGGTCACAACTTCCCTGATGATAATCAGTACAGTTGATACAGTTCAACCACCAGCCTGCTGTTCGACCTTGGCCAGGAGTCTTGGCTTAATGCCCTTAATAAAAGAATTTATTCTGTTGAAGTTTGGATTCAGTCAAAAGGCTGCACTTGAGGACCTAGAGGGCCACATGTGGCCTCAAGGTTGCAGGTTCCCCACACCTGGCCAAGACCTTCTTACCACCTTTATGAGCATCCCTGTTTTAGGATCATAGATTTCAAGATGGCGGAGACCTTAAAGGTCATCAAATCCAACTCTCTCATTTTACGGAGGAAGAAACTAAGGCCCAGAGAAATAAAGTGACTTACCCAGCTAATAAGTGTCTGAGCCAGGACTGCTTTCTATATACACCATTCTATGTCTCATGTCCTCTAGGGGGATGGAGTTGAAGATCAGTGAGTTCCATTTTTTATTTCATTCTAAGACCTCTTCAGGTCCGTGGGATTGTGGAATATTGGATCTGGAAGAGACTTCAGGGAGTATCCACTTTGGTCATATCTCATTTTACAGAAAAGAGAACGGAGGCCCAGAGATCTGATATGATTTTCCCAAAGTAATAATAAGATCCTTTGAACTGGACACAACATCCAGGGCTAGTAAGGCAATAATCCCTCTGTACTCCGCCCTAGTCACACCATGCCTGGAGTACCACATTCAGGTCAATTCAATTCAACACACCTTTTATTACTATGTACCAGATACCGTACTCAGTGCTAGGTTCAGTTCTGGGGCCCAGAATTTTAAAAGGCATCTTGAAAATCTACAGCCCATCCATGGGAGGGCGACTGGGATGGTGAAGGGCCCTGAGAAGGTCCTCAAGTACAGCCTTTTGACCGAATCCAAACTTCACAGAACAAATCCTTTTATTAAGGGGATTAAGCCAAGACTCTTGGCCAAGGTCGGACAGCATATAAGGATCAACTGGCAAAAAGAAATGGAGAAATAAAGAGAGTACAGAGAAACGGGGGATAGGTAGTCACCCATTCTAGAGCATGAGGGTGAGTGAGAGGCATGGGAGGGACAGTTCATTGTCAGCCCTTCACAGCATCTTTGTGAAGGATTGAAGGTCCATGGGGCAGAGATTATGATGTTCTCATTTTGCATATGAAATAACCAGGATTCAGAGGAGTGAATGTCCTAGGACTAGTGAGGTGGCAGAGCTGAGACTCGCCTCTGTCTTCTGACTACTGTATCTTCCCATGACGCACTGCTTTCTCTGTTCAGGGCTTGCCAGAAATCTGGCTCAGGAAAACAATTCCAGGTATTTGTGGACAGGGTGACTTCCCCTTCCTCTGACCTCCTACAATACTCACTGACTATAAGGGCCTTTTTGCACTTAGCCCACACTGTTTTGTGCTATAAGTCATCCTTGAAAATCTTCTCTCCCCAACAAGATTTGATTTAATTCAGCAAATATTCATTGGAGGTCTAACATACGAGAGGTTCTGTGCTTGACACTGTAGGAAAATATAACGATAAATAAGGGACAGTCCCTGACCTTGGGAACACGTGTTGTAGGAAAAGAGATAAAATTTGTAGACAAATAACTATAATGTATATAATATACAATGTGCAATATAATATATGATATGATATGGAATGATATGACATGGCATAATATTATATAACATTATATAATTATATAATATATAATATGATATAATTACATAATATCACATCACATCATATAACATAACATAAAATAAGATAACCTAATATAATATGCAATGCAATATACATACAATGCAATATAACATAACAGAACATAATACAATATGATACAATATGATATAATGTGATATAATATTATATGATATATTACATGATATATCATACAACATGATATAATTATATAATATGATATTATATAATACAACACAATAAAATACAATATAACATAACAAAACATAACATGACATGATATGATGTAATTACATAATATAATACAATGTAATACAATATAACACAACATAACATAATATAATATAATATAATATAATGCAATACAACATAATATGATATAATATGGTACAGAATATAATGTATGTTGTAAGAAAAAGGTACCGGACTCTCATCATCATTGAATGTTAGAGCTAGGAAAGACATTAAAACACAGAATGTCAGAGCTAGCAGGAGCCTTACAACATGGAATGTCAGCGCCGGCGGGAGCCTTAGAACATAGAATGTCAGAGATGAAAATGATCTTAGAACACAGAATGTCAATTCTGGGAGGACCCCTAGGGCATTGAATGTCAGCACTAGAAGGGATCTTAGCATCCAGTACAACCATCACATTTTATTGATGGGAAAACTGAGGCCCCAGGGAAGGAGCTTTCCTAAAGGTCATATAGAAAGTAGTGTCAGACAGACTCCCATCCTCAAGGAATTATTCCCAGAACACATTAGAACCTTAAAATAGAATGTCTTTATCCTTGGAACCAGGCGCCTTTTGTACATTATTTTGAGGACTGAGTAGAAATGGTACAAATAGCAGCAAACTGATAAATTAGCATAAACTGTGATTCCTATCTGGGAAATGAATAAATTAATGAGGATGTTGTTTGCTGCATCTAATAGCAACAACAAAAACAATACACCATATTCCAAGCACCAAGTAATGGAGTGATTACTTTGCCCATCTGTAGATAGAATTAGTATACCAGAGCTGAAAGGGACCTCAAGATAGAACATAGACTGTTAGAAGTAAAAGGGTCTTCAAGCATTGAATGTTAGAATTTAAAGCACAGAATGTCAGAGCTAGAAGGAACCTTAGAAATCATGCAACCCAATTCTCTAAATTTAAATATGGGGGAAACAAAGGACAAGAAAAGAAATTAATTCAAGATCAGCTCAAAAGCTGAGCTGAGTAGTCCCCATGTCTATAGACTCCCAGTCCGATATTCCTTCCACTGAGGGACATATGATTTGAGCAACCCCCTTCAAATAAATAAATAAAAGACTTAGAAGGAAACAATTGTTGTTGTTGAGTTGTATCTGACTCTTTGTTCCCCTATGGACCCTATTGTCCAAGAGATTTTCTTGCAAAGATACTGGAGTGGTTCACCATTTCCCTCTCCAGTGGATTAAGGCAAACAGAGGTTAAATACCTTGCACAGGGTCATATAGCTAGTAAGTGTCCGAACTCAGGTCTTCCTGAGTCCAGGGCCAACACTCTACCCCCTGAGCCACCTAGCTGGCCCTTGAGGAAAACAGTAGCTGACGTGTAATATCTGAAGGCCTCCTTGTAGCTCAAAATAGCAAGATACTCTGTCTCTTATCTTTCCACTCCTGACATTTTCAGTGGATGTCTCGTCATCTCTGGAATGTTCTCCTCCTCATTTCTGCCTCCAGACTCCCCTGGCTTTCTCCAGGTCCTGGCTAAAATCCCACCTTCTACATAAAGCCCCCAGACAGTCCCTAATGCTCCTGCCCTTCCCTCTGCTGAGCTTCTTCAATTTGTATAAAGCATGTTCCTTCAGAGTTATTTTTATGTGCCTCCCCCGTGAGACTGCGAACTCCTCAAAAGCAGGGACTGTTTCCTGCCTTTCCTTGTGTCTTCACTGCTTAACATAGAATGACTGGTGCAGAGTAGGTGTTTACTAAATGCTTTTTAACTGACTTATTCTCCTCACTGAGAGCTAAGACTAATGAGCAGAACATATAGGAAGGCAACTTTCTCAACATACTGAAAACCTTCCTAAAAATCAGTCATCAAACAATGTCATGAGCTGCCTTGTTTAATGCAATTCAGACATTTATTAGGGGCTTACTGTATACAGAGCACTGTGATAATCACTGTAGAGTCAAAAATGAAAGATTCTCTTACAATCTACTAAAGGTGGAGTCACCTGGGGTATTCAGGGATACAACAGGCACGGAGACAAGTTAGTACAAGGTAATTTGAAAGCACTAATTGGGAGTAAGAGAGAGTACTAATTGGCAGGAAAGGCTTCCCACAAGAGTGTTCACACAAGCTATCACAGCTAAATTCAAATCTGGCCTCAGACACCTACCACCTGTTGGACCCTGGGCAAGTCACTTAACCCTGTTTGCCTCAGTTTCCTCATCTGTAAAATGAGCTGGAGAAGGAAATGGCCAAACTACTCCAGTATCTCTGCCAAGAAAACCCCAAATGGGGTCACAATGAGTTGGATATGACTGATTGACTAAATGACAACAAATAACTGGTATAGGGAAAAGAGTACTGGATTGTGGAAGAAAGAACCTGGATTTAAATCTTGGTTTTACCATTTACTGTCTGTATGATCTCAGGCAAGTCATTTAACCTATCTCACAGAACAATGCAGTCACTCAAATATTTGAAAACAAGGATAACATATCCCATCCTAAATCTTCTCTTCTCCCTAATAAAAATCCTTGTCTTCCAAGAACATATGGTATGATCTCCAGGCCTCCAACCATGCTGGTCTCCTTCCTTTGGACTCTTCCAAAATATTCTGAGCCAGGCCTACCTAGTTCAGTCCAGTCTAGTGATTCAAGTTTGGGATTAAAATACAACAAAGCACTCAAAGATAGACATAAATAAATAGATAAATGAATATATGCATAAATAAATAACTAGATGAATAAATGACTGAATAAATAAAAATAAAATAAAAACAACTTTTCTTAGAATGAGGTTAAACAGGATAAAATTCCTAAAATTAAAAACATAATAATTCTGGTAAAATTGCCTCTACCTTTAACACAACAATTGGCCACAGTAGGTCATAAAGGCTTTCCTTCAGGACAGCTCAGGGCAGTAGGAATTTCGTTAAAATCTCCACATAAGCTGGACCTTTTATGCATCAGGCAACAAGGAAACCAAACAACTTCCTTACCCTGTTGAAAAATCATCCTGGCCTACATAAAACAGGTACAGCTCCTACCATACAGATTGTCTAGGTCTTTCTCAATAAGTGATGCCAGCACTTAACACAGTACTTCAGATCTTCCCTGACCACAAGCGAGTACAGGGACTTATTACCTTCCTTCCTTGGAACACAAACTCCTCTTAATATAGCCTGAAGAGCCTTAGCTCTTTTGACCACCAAGTCATATCATTGATATATATTGAGATTGCATTTCACAAAAACTCACATAGATTTTCCACAGGAACCACTGTCTATCTACATCTGCCTCTCACATCAAGTACTGAACATTGCATTTATCTCCACTGAAATGAACCATTTTGAATTGGATTTGAACTCAAGTCTTCTAGACTGCAAGTCCAGCACTTTATCCACTATACCTCTGGAGCTGACTGAGCACAAGGTGATGTGGTCAGCTCTATGCTTTAGAAAAGTACCTCAGCAACTGAGTGGAGGATAGACTGGAATGAGAAGAGATAAGGAGAATAGAAGATGTTGCAATAGTAGAGGTAGGAGGTTATGAGGGGCTGGACTAGAGTTGTGGATAAGTCAACTTGTTCACAGAATTCCTCTCTTCTAAAAATGAAGTGAGGTTAGTGAGGTATGACCTGTTCATGTTGAAACCGTATTAACTCTTTTTGAATACTATTTCCCTTTCTAAGTGTTCACAATTGATTCCTTTCATAAAGTGCTCTAGAATTTCCTAGGAATAGAAGGCAAATTCACTAGTCTATAATTAGCAAATGCTACCCTTTTCCTTCTTCAAAAAAAATTTAAAAAAAGAACATTTGCCCTTCTCCAGTCTTGTGGCACCATTGCTGTTCTCCAATACTTTTCAAAGACTTGAAAGATTCATGATTTAGCAATCATAGCAGCCATTATTTGGGGCTATTGGGATACAGTTCATCGGGGCCTGGAGAACTGAGATTTTTAGGGACAACTAGAGGCTTTTTGATAGGCTCTTCACCAGTTTTGGGGCTCCATCCTTGCCTTTATGTTTGTCCAACCCCCTCCAGTCCAGCCATCAGTTTCCTTGGAAAAGAAAAAACAAAAGTTGGGTAGTTTAGTCTTTTCATCATCATTCATTATCTATACCTTACCATCATCCTGTTTACCATGAAGAGCAGTCTTATCTTTCTTTTGACTCTCCTCTTTTCCCCAGTATAAATAAACTAATAAGAGATGTCCCATCTCATTTCCTCAGCATCCTCTCCCAAACTCAACTCTTTTATCCTGCCCAATACCACACTTACGTAAGTCTTCCTTATCCCCAGTTTTATGATGGAGTGGTCATTTAAGATCATAGATGTTGAGAGCTAGAAGGGACCTTAGAGGTCATCAAAATTAAACCCCTCATTTTTACAGATGTGGAAGCTGAGGTCCAAAGAGGTGAAGTGACTTACTCAGAGTCATATATGGGGCTAAGGTGGAATTTGAATCCGAGTCTTTGAGACTACAAGTCCAGCACCTTATCCACTGTACCATGCTGCTTCTCAAGGTTCCTATCATCTTTACTTCAGCAACCAGGTCCTCTTTGTTAGCCAGAACCAGGGTCATAAGAGCTGTTTACTTTGTCACTTTATTCTCTTGAAAAATGAAATTGCCATTAAGTCAGAAATTGACATTTCTCAGATGCCTCAGTTTCTCTGCTTTTGTCAGAGAGTGCATCAGGATATGTCAAAATAGCTGAAGTCTCCTCCATGCCAGAATATTCTTCCTTTGGTTCAGTTGGTCTGTGGAATACTTCACTAGCATAAAATACTATGCTTTCTCTTTCTCCCTTTAATGATCCTTACCCAAATATCCTCTCCTATCTTTCTTCCACAGAGTTCCTGGATTTCCTGCTATATTTTCTTAGTATACAGTGATACTCTACCCCAACTCGTCTTTATCTATTTAGTTATTTTTGAATATGGCATACCCTTTTAGTCCTACGTTCCTAGCATGAGTTATTGTTGTTCGGTCATTTTTCAGTCACCCCAAACTCTTTGTGCTCCTATTTGGGGTTTCTCATCCAAGATACTGGAGTGGTTTGCCATTTCCTTCTCCAGCTCGTTTTACGGCTGAGGAAACTGAGGCAAACAGGGTTAATTGACTTGCCCAGAGTCACACAGCTAGTAAGTATTTGAGGGTGGATTTGAGCTCAGGAAAATGAGTTTTCTTGACTCCAGGTCCAGCGTTCTATCCACTACACCAACATACTTGCTCTAGTATGAGTGCCATCGCACTAAGTCTAATTGATATAAATGAAATAAAATTGGCCTGTTTTTGTTCTTATGTACTTTACTCTATTGTCCATATATTGTGGGCATATTTTTTATATAGACATCTGAGGTCATGTATAGAGGGATTATGTGTTATATTTCTGGTTCTTTTCTTGGATATTATCACCTGTTAATTGCATGTTCTTCTATTCTGCTATCCCTCTTTCTGTATTGTACCTGCTACTATACATGACACCAGGCTTGTCAGATCTATGGGGGCAGCTGTTTTTTTCCTCCTTCTCCTTTTTAATTTTAAAGTGTTCTTTAAAAGATTTTTAAGAGCAAAGTCAAGGTTTTTTTTTTTTTAAGTGCCCTCCATATGCGACTAAAAACTTACCATTCCTATATTTTAACCTGTGGTTCAGAAATCCAAATCCATTTATCTGATACCATTTTCTTAGCCAGATGTCTATTTCTCAAATCTGTCATTTTCTTCTGAACCTACTACCTTCAGCTGAGAGTAGTAAATAAAACATCGACTGTGTCCCCTAGGGTTTTCAAGGTTTTTGTCTGTATGTTTGTTTGTTTTCTTCACAGAGGACTTCATAAATGCCTTAGCAATAGCTTATCAGTTCCTTCTGGTGCTATCTGTTGTCACCAGAAGTGGGTGATAATCATCAGGTTCGATAGGTTTTGGATGGTTCTCCATCACATCCTGGATACCTGTCCCAGGAAGACAACAGATTTCTCTGTGTTTATTTCAGATCACCTTTTGCTTATGTCAGGAATGGTTCATCAACCACCATTGCTCATCTCTTCTTTCTATGACCATTACTGATATAATGGTAACTGGGGAATGATGTAATACCTTGGAGCACAAGTAACTGCTTTCCCCTGGAAAACCCAGAGTTCCCACCTTCAGAAACTATTATATAGTTTCAAATGTCCAGAGGTCCTCATTCCCTTTCTCTGCTGTATAACATTTATCTATCCTCCTACCTTCTAACACAGACAAGCAAACTTTCTCTTCCTCATTCCCTCTTTAAAACATTTCACCTGTTCTTTCAAGGAATAGTTATTCTCCATGATTACCTGGATAGTAGATACACATTGTTTTCTGTCCCTCTAACTTTCTTCTCTAGGACAGAGGCCAGCTTATGATTGATACACACACAAGGAATCACATGGTACTGGTAGAAACACAAACATTGCACACTCCCTTCAATGAAGTCCCTGGCAAATTCTCCTAGCTCTTCATGTTTGCCATAAGCCTTTGCCTTCTTGGTAGCTCTCTTGGCCTGCTCCTGACACCAACTGATAAATGGCAGTCTGACAATTTGCTAGACAAAAGACATGAATCTAACAAGATCCTTACACTCCCATGTCATTTGATCTTCAGATGCCCCCTACACCCCTGCATTATACACCTTATGCTCCCATTTGGGTGGCAAGGATAAATTTATTTATCAGATAAAATCAGATAATGCACAAACACACAAGACACCACCAGAACACAATATTAAATGCAATGATATAGCGAGATCTACCCATTTTGTTTTACTTCTCTATAATCTTCCCTGTGTCCCTGGAATTTAGGTCTCTCTCTTTCCGTGGATGGGAAGGGGAGTTTAGTAGATGGAAGGATACCAGATAGAGACACAACATTTAAGGTCACATGATGAAAAGCAGTTGCCCCCATTTCCCATAGGTGTCTGTCTCCCCTCCCCAGCTCCATCTTATTTTTGTAAGTTGTTTTCCCTCATTAGAATGTAAGCTCCTTGAGGGCAGGGATTGCCCTTCTTTTTGCTTTACACTTGTATCCTCAGTGCTAAGAACAGTGCCTGACGTATATTAAGTATTTAATAAATGTTCTTGTCTTGCCTTGCCATATGAGATCCACCCACTTCATTTCAGCTTGCTTCTATCTCTGTGGGAAGAAAATGAAGTACTTATTAACCCCTTGAGTAAGGAACATTTTTGGTGGTTACAGAGTGGCAGGACCCTAAATCTCAAAAGAATTTGCTAAATACATATTAACTCTTTAAAAATGGGGGCCAGATCTCATTTCTTCACCAATATGGGGAAATTCACCTAAATGATATATGCAGAATCTGGAAAATGTCATTTAAATTGTGGGACTTTAGTGAGAGCAACACAGGAAATGAAATGAGCCTGGGAGAAAAAGTGATAAATTGTGGGAAAAATCATACATTGTAATTATGTAAATTGGACATCAGCCATCTGCTTCAAAAGGAAATATTTCCTATTATTAGTTGATAAACTAATTCATCCTAATGTTTCAGAGAGGCAGAGGCATGTAGTAGAAAGGACAAGGACTTCCTCTGACCTGTACCTTCAGTCCACCTCAGCCCTACAGAGGGATGGTTTTACCCTTTATCTTGTTATCATCCATAACTGTTCTGTCTCCAAGATCCAGAGCTCTGAAATGGTTCTCTCTAATTTTAACCTCCTATTCTTCAATCTCTTCCTCTGCCTCACTTCTTCTAAACCTATTTTTCACCCTTTCCATGAATTCTAGCCATTCTACCTTTTTCTTATCCAGTTGGGGCAACCAGGAAAGGCTTTGTGAAGACCATGATCAAGTTTTGTCCTAGAAAAACAGAGGAACTCTATGAGGTAGAGAGGGGGAGATGGTGAATCCCATATAACTTCCATGCTTAAACATGTTCAGGGATCCCTCATTGTTCCTTTACATTTTAACAAAAGCTCTGTGCTAGATGCAAGAGATGTGAAACATTGAAAATGAGGTGGTGCCAGTCTATAATTCCTGATATTAAGGGAGTCTGAGGCAGGTGGATTGCCCTAAGACTAAAGCTGATTCATGACCACACAAAGCCCTACACCAATGTGGTAGAGTTCGGGGAACTAGAGGAGGGATGGGTGGTATCAGGTTGCCTAAGGAAGGGTGATCTGTCTCAAATTGGAAACTCAGCAGGTTCAAGCTTCCATACCAAGGGGCAGTCAGGTCAGTTCACCAATGGTTGCTGCACCCATAGCCTGGGTACACTAGGGAGATCCAGTTTCCAAAAAAAAAAAAAAAATCAACAACAACAAAAAAAAATAATAAGGGAATGACTTGAAAAGGAAGGAAGATGGTCATGTAGTATGAAATAAGAATAACAGAGTGAGATTCTACTATTAACACAGTGTTAAAAGAATGAAGGGAAAGTTTCTAGTGCATTGACTCATTCCTTTAGTGAGGTTTCATGGAAATACATGTACAAGAATGGCCCGAGATGATGTAATAACGGGGTGGGATCCTGTCAATATCACTGGCAGGCAATGCCACATCTTTGAAATCATGGACCCCACAAAGTATCAAATAGGACTGAAAGGTTCACCAAGACTTTTCTCTATGACATCATTATCATTCCATCATAATAATTCCTCATGCTGTCAGGTTTCCAGAGCACTATTCTCACAATAATCATGGAGGTGGGCAAAAGAGGTCTTATTATACCCATGTTTCACCCCTGAGGTATAGACAGATTAAATGCATGCTGAAAGTCATGCAATGATTTTTATGAGTAGATCATTGAACAGTTGCCCCCCAGGTTACCTCTATCATGAAATCTTATTGATTTCAACAAGTGTGGGCAGTTTCATGGATGGAAATTTTTCCAGACTTCATTTTGTTCTATCAAGTTAAGTGTTTGCTTTATTGTAGTTTTGTCTATGGTTAATAATAAACAAGAAGGTTGTAATTTCTGTTGTTCTTGTTCATTCCTCATTCTCAAAGAGGACCAATGACATCATAAGGGTGATGTCTTGACTTGCAAGTGGATTGGATTTAAGTGAGGCACGGCTGTGCAGTCACCAGCCCCACTTTCTCCTCCAGGGTCATCACAGTCCAGTGACAAGACAGTTAAGATGACTGTCAAGGGCCCAGGATTGCTGTTCTTACAATTATAGAGGTCTCGAGGACAGAGCCACCAATAGAAATCAAAAGATCCGCTTCAACCTGCAGCTCTGTCATTTGCTAGCTAGTATGACCTAGGGTAAGTCACTTCTACTTTTTTGTGCCTCATTTTTCTCTCCTGCAAAATGAAATTGTTAAGACATTCACTACTTAACACACAAAAAAAATTGTGAAGAAAGTATCTTATGAACTGTAACCTTCTATAAAAAAATAGGAGTTACTAACTCCCTTTCAAGATTCAGTATTTTTATTTTTACAGAGAACTTCTAGAGATCTCATAGGGCTGAATTAAAACAAATAGGGGAGATGTTGTATAAGGAGGCAGATCTTTGAATGACGTAAAGAACTTCCTAATAGTCAGAGCTGCTCAACAGCAGAATGGGTTTCCTGAAGAGGCCATCATTCCTTAGCTGCTAGAGGTCCTCAAGCAGAGCTTATATAACCACTTACTAGGAATACTGTCATTGCTTCATGAAGGGGTTAGAGCAGGTGACCCCTGAGGTCCTCGCCAGCTATACTAATAGTGAGAATTTAGTCACTGTTGGCTATTAAGGGAAATAGTTCAGGTCAGTTGGTCCTTGATCAGCTGAGAGGGTGAATTGAGTCAAAAATACTGTACCAGTACAGCCCAGAAATTGCTCATTTTGTGTGGGTGCACCGCAGAGACTTTTTTTTTATAGGCTTATTAGCAAGTCTTATCAGAGCTTTGACCGACAATATCATACAGAACATTTCTTGCTGTGAAATGAAATGCCAACTAACTGAGATCTGCCTTCCTGGGGCAAGCATAACATAATCGTTGTAGGGAACATCCTGAAGTGAGACCCATCTGCCCCTCCCCTGGACTAAGCTAGTAACCTTATATGCTGATTAATTTCTTTTTAAAAATAGAATTATATTGATATATTTTGGGTTTATATCACCCAAATTTGCCCCTCTATTCCTCCACCTCCACTCTCCCAGAGAGTCATCCTTTATAATAAAGGATTTTTTTTTAAAGCATGAGAAGAGGGGGAAAAAACATTAAAAAAAATTATCAAAACAATCCAGTGTTATATATGACATTCAACATTCTTGGACCACCACCCCCAGCCTCTGTGAAGCTGGTGGGACAGATTTCTTCTTATATTTCTTCTTTGGGGCCAACTTTGTACTTTATAATTTCATGACATCCAATTTTGATGCCTTTGTGACTGTTGCTCTACCTATTTACATTATTGTAGGCATTACATATATTTTTTCCCTTGGCTTGGCTTGCTTTACTTTCCGTCAGTTCATGTAAGTCTTCTCATCATTCTCAGTATTCATGGCATCCATAATTTTGTAAAATTAGTAATACTCTAGCACTTTTATGTATCACAATTTGTTTAGCCGTTCTTCATTTAATGAGCACCTACTGTTTTTCTACTTTTTTGCTACCACAAAAAGTGCCACTATAAAAAATTTTGGTGTATGTTGTCAGTGGCTCTTTAGGGTATAAGCCTAGCAGTAGAATGTCTGGGTCAAAGGATTTGGATATTTTATTCCATTTAGTTATATAATTCCAATTGGTTTTTCAGAATGGTTGGGTTAATTCATAGGTCTGTCAATTTGTGCCTGTCTTTCCATAACTTCTCCGACACTGACTATTCCTGTCTTTTTGTCATTTTTGCAAATTATTTAGGTATGAGATAAAACCTCAGGATTGTTTTGATTTGCAGTTCTTGTACTATAAATAATTGGGAGCATCCTTTCATGTGACTGTTTGTTCACAGTTCTTCTCTTGAGAACGCATTCATATCCTGTAGGGAATGGTTTTTGCTCTTATATATTTCTGTTAGTTGTCTCCATGTCTGTATATCAGACAATATATATCAAATATATCAAGTATTTTTGATGCAAATGTTGTTTTTGTTTTTGCAGTTGACTCCTATTCTTATCTTCTATGTGCTAATTTTATTTGTGTAAAATATTTTCAATTTCATGTATGAAAAGTTATTGATTTTATCTTTGTAATTCTTTCCAATCCTTGTTTGGCTAAGAATTAATCACCTGTCTATAGCTTTGAAAGGTGCATAATCTCCTCATAATTGTTTTCTATACTATGGTTTTTAATATTCAGGTCATATGTATGTGTTTGTGGTGTGTGTGTGTGTGTGTGTGTGTGTGTGTGTGTGTAATGCATTATGGAATATGGTGTATCATGTTGGCCTAAGCCTATTTATTGCCAGACTGCTCTCCAATTTTCCCAGAAGTTTTTGCAAACAGGAAGATTTTTCCTAGTTAATTTAGATTATAGGGTTTATCCAACAATGTAGCTAAGTTCAATTATTTATGATTCTTCTTTGTCTAGTGTTCCATTGATTCTATTTTTTTAACTGGTGCTAAATGGATTTGATGATCATTATTATAAATCTGAGGGCTGGAAGTAGTATTCTTCTTCATTACTTTTTTTTGTCACTTCTCTTGATATTATATATCTTTTGTTCTTCCAAATGAATTTTATTATTATTATTGCATAGTTTGGTAAAGTGCTAAGTCTATAAATTAACTTTAGTAATATTTTCATTTTTATTATATTGACATTGCCCAGCCATGAACACTGAATATTTCTCTAGCTATTTAAATTGTTCTTTATTTCTTTAAGGATTATTTTGTAATTGAATTATATACTGCTGATCATTTTCTATTTTCTCTTCTTTCCTTTTCCTCTCTTCTCCTTCCTTCCTTCTTCCCTTTCTGCCTCTCTCTCTCTCTCTCTCTCTCTCTCTCTGTCTCTCTCTCCCTCCAAGACAGTGATGGAAAATAATTTTCCAGGCTGCATATCTATGGTTTCTTTGCACTGAAGAAGAACCACGATGATGAAGTGAAAAGAACACTGAACTTGAAGCCATAGGACCTTAGTTATCCCTAGGTAAATTAAGCTTAGCTCAGGAGCCCCCAGAAACTCCACCCTCAGTGGATTGAACATGCATAGCAAACAGATGGTTTGCACTGAAGGGGGTAAGCCACAAGAACAGTCAACAAGAAGACAAAAGGGCTGTGAATCATGCCTCAAGTAAATGTGGAGCGAAATGAACATTTTACAATGATATACAAAGAGTATATGTGTTTGTCTTTCTGCCAATACCAATTAATAGCTGAATATGCCCAAGTGCAAGCTGACTTTTCTGTACTGGAAGAGAATGTAAAAGGGCTATAGGGACATACCTGTTTTCTTAAGCTTGTAAGGAAAAATGAAATGTTACTTGAAAAAATAGAAGTGAAGCAAGAAAAATGCAAAGAAGATTAAGGATATAAAAGTAGCAACAAATAAAATGTATCTGGAAGATAGAAAGTAGGAAAATGTTACACAGAGAAGGAAGGGAAGAAGAAAGACCACTGGACATTTAGATCAGTATAATAAATATAAGACTTTTCCTATGGTGGGGGAGGGAAAGGCCAGGGGGCAAGGACCTGGACTGTCTGAGGAGGAAGTAGATTCTTCTCCTCCAAGGAGGAAAATAATATCAATTATATAGATCCACAGGTATCTTCAGGTGAAAGTAATAGTCAGAGGAAGAAGAAATGAGTAGTGGTTGTGGGTGACTGAATTAAGAAAAGTATTTATCATTCCAACCGAAACCATAGAGATATCGGCTGTCTTCCTATGGCAGTATACAACAGGGGTATGAGAACAGCTTGACTTTTGTCAAAACTGACAAACACCACCCACTTCTGATGTCTTAGGAGAGGACAAAAGATACTGCAAAAGGGGGGAAAAAGCATTGCTAAGGATTAAGAAGTCCTGAAGAAAAACTGAAGACTTAGGGGCACAGTTGGAATTTTCATCTCTAATGTCATTTTGATGGTAGTAGATTCAAAATATGTAGACAAATTTGGGATATAAATAACTAACTAATAAGGTGCTGAATGAGAAAAGGATTCAGATTTCTAGACCTCATGTTAAAATGTAGAAATAATGACCTCATAGCCAGAGATGTGTTGAGGTCCAGGGGTATTAGGAACCCCAAAATTCAAGGGCAGAAGTCTCAGGTCCTGCCTCAAATGAATTTGACTCAAACCTTCTTTTCAGTTAGAAACAAGGTTTATTAAAACACTGATTGAGGTGAGGGAGATTCCTAGTGAGTCTGCGCTATTGGCCAGATTTTAAGACTCTGAACATTTGTGATATTGACCACCCACCGGGTCAGATTCTTAAGAAATCTGAGCCTTTGTGATGCTAATAAAACCAGGTCAAACTCTTAAGGAATCTGAGCAATTTGGTAGACAAGACTGACCTTTTTATAGTAGGGCCAAGTAGTCTGGGATGACTGGGAGGTAACAGAGAAAGACTCAGAAGGGCCTGAGGCCAGGGGCCCCAGGGGAGTGCCAGGGACCTGGGCCACTTGGAAGGGGTCTAGATGGAATGAAGGTGTGGCAGTCTAGGGTGGGGCAAGGTGCAGAAAATGAGGGCTAGGCTGGGTTAGAGGTAACAGAATTAAAGATTGGGCAGGGTCGAAGCCACACCGTGCTTGCAAGGACAGTTGAAAGGATTATAGCCTCAGGCAAAAGGATTATAGCGCAGGACCTTATGGGAAATTTGGGGGGTGTGGGGGAGGAGGTTTCTAGGGCCCATACTTGGTTAGATGGAGTGAAATAGACAAATACTGATAGTAATGTCAGTTATGTTTTCTTTCTTTGTTTCTTCCTTCCGGTCTTTCTTTTCTCCCTTTCTTTTTCTTTCTTTCCTTCCTTCTTTCTTTCTTTCTTTCCCTCTTTCTCTCTTGTCTTTCTTCCTTTCCTCTTTCCTTCCTTTCTTCCTCCCTCCCTTCCTCCTCACCCCCACTTTCTTTCTCACTTTCAAATCTCATCAAGAGGTCTTTAGACTGGAAAGAAAAGGGAGAGAGAAATATCAGCCAAAGAAGAAGTATGGTACATTGGAAAGAGTACTGAATTTGGAGTCTGAAGACACCTAGGTTCTTATCCCATGTCTAGAACTTGCTAGTTGTATAAATATAAGCAAACCATTTAACTTCTTTGAGACTCAGTTTCCTTATCTGCAAAAGGGGAACAATAATATCTATTATATTGAGCTCACAGGGCTACTGTGATGATTAACTGAGACAATGCATATAAAGTGCATGGCAAATCTAAGAGTACTAAATAGATGTAAACTATTATTGACACAAATGGATACTACAATGATGCAAATAAAATCAACATTAAGAGGCAATAGAATTCTATTCATATAGAGTTGGTACTATGCTATCAAGGTCAAAGGATATACCTTTCATTTCTGTTAACAGCTAATAAACTACTTCCCATATTTTTTTGTGGAAATGGGGAGTGGCAGTGAGGTACTGTTTGGGTATTAGTAAGGAAGTACCTGTTGTGAACAAGTGATCTTTCTTTATTATGATAAATGGTATCTATTTAAAATCAAGAGCTAGCAATTATTTGTTATAATTAATAATACTGATATAAACTAGAAACCTTTGTAATTAGAACAGGAGTAAAATAAGGATGTCATTGATGACATTACCATTTGAAATAGTTCTAAAAATGCTGGCTATCAGAGTAGGAGGAGAAAAAGAAATTGAGGGAATAAGCCTAGGTAAAAGAGGGGGCAGACTCATTTTTCATACTTTTTCAGACCAGACAATTGAATGAGGAGGGGGGAGAATCTTTGCAGCAAACATTTCAAATAAAGGTATGAGAAAATATATAGAGAATTGATATAAACATGCAAGAATGAGAGCCATTCCCCAGTAGATAGATGGCCAAAGGATAAGACCAGGCAGTTTTGAAATTAAAAAATACATATGAACTATCAACCATATGAAAACATTCTCTAAAACACTAACAAGATAAATACAAATGAAAGCAACACTTAAGCTTCAACTCCTACCCATCAGATGAGCAACATGATAAAAGAAAAAAGTGGTAAATGCTGTAGGGGTTGTGGGAAGACAAGCACATCAATAAAGGGTAGTATAATGAACTGGTCAAACTATACTGGAAAATAATTTGAAATTATACTAAAAAAATGGAATTATGCTAAAAAAAATCACTTAGGCTACACACACCCTTTGGCACAGTGATAACACTAGTCGGCATATATACTAAGGAGGTCAAAGATGAAGAAAAGTTTTAAATATAAAAAATAATTTTTAGTGACACTTTTTTGTAGTAGCAAAAAACTGGAATGATAGCAGATGTCCATTGTGAGAAGTAAGAAACAATTGTTTCCATATAAAGAAATTTAGAGGAATGTAGCTTTGGGACAGAAACCAGAAACTGGTTGTTTGATTAAAGAGGCTGGAAGTAGGACAAAGGTTAAGCTTTACTTAGAGTGCATATGCTTGAAACTTACCTAGAGGAACATGTGGTGGGTGTTTCCAGAAGTCTGTGACCTGTACTGACTTCTGCCTATGAAAGTCAGCAAGGAGGGAATTGCAGTGGCATGGAACAGGGATATAAGGTTTGTTCTTGCTTCTGTAGGGTGTGTGTGCTCATCTCAAGTTCCACACTCACTTCCTGCGGGGAGCATATTAAAGGTTTCACTGATTTATTCATCCTAAGTCTGTCTAACTTACTGTGCCTATTTGGGCACCAGAGGTTATTTCTAACATTATCAACTGGGGAATGAATGAACAAATGGTAGTAAATAAATATAATGGATAATTATTGTAAATGTAATGAATTACTGTGGAACATTAAGAAATTATGACTATGAAGACAAGAAAAATTTGGGAAGTCTTGAATAAAAAGATGAAGAGCAGAGTAAGCAGAACCAGGATAGTTATTTTCATAATAACTACCAAAAAGTAAAGAAAAAATAACACTGAAAGATAATAAGCTCTGATTAATCCAGTGACCAGCTTCAAATTCAGAGGACAAATGGTGAAGCATGCTTTCTACCTTTTGGCAGAGAGGTAGTGGACCATAAGTATACAATGGATATCCAAGAAAAGAGCAATAAAACCCATGGTCTCAAAAGCCTAAATAAAAATGGACAAAATAAGGGTAATAAACAGTATAACAGAGATTCTAATACAAGGAGGAAAATATGACCTCATTGGTATGGAAAGACTTGATGGGATGGGATTTATGACTGAAATATGGCTTTCAAAACCAATTTCTTATTCAAAAGAAACAGAATAGATAAAGTAGGAAAGTGGAATCTTATATTAATAAGATATGTTCATGTGAAGAAATATAGGAACCTAAAGTGAGCATCATGGTGAAGAACATTTGATGAAGAAGGAAAAGTGGAAGTAATTTTTTTATTTTTTTAATTAATAAATTTATTTATTTTTTGTTTTTAACATTTACTTCCACAAGATTTTGAGTCCCAAATTTTCACCCCATTTTGCCCCTCCCCCCACCCCAAGATGGCATGCATTCTGAATATTTCTTCTCCTAGTCTGCCTTCCCTTCTATCTCTCCCCCCTTCTCTTATCCCCTTCCCCTTCTATTCTCCTGTAGGGCATGATAGATTTCTGTACCCCATTTCCTGTATTTCTTATTTCCCAGTTGCATGTGAAAACATATTTTTTAAACATGTGTTTTTAAAACTTTGGGTTCCAAATTTTCTCCCTTCCGCCCTCTCCACCCACCCTCATTGAAAAGGCAAGCAAGTCAATATAGGTTATATATGCACATGTACATGCAGTTATGCAAAACACTTCCATAGTAGACATGCTGTGAAAAACTAACTCTATTTCCCTTAATCCTATCCCACCCCCCCATTTATTCTATTCTTTCTTTTGACCCTGTCCCTCCTCAGAAATATTTGCTTCTGATTATCCTCTTTCCCAATCTGCCCCCCTCTCTATCATCTCCCTACTCTTTTGTCCCCTTCCCCTCCTTATTATCCTGTAGGGTAAGACAGATTTCCATGCCCAGCTGAGGATGTATGTTATTCCCTCCTTAAGTCAAATCTTATGAGAATAAGATTCACTCATTCCTTCTCACCTTCCCCCATTTCCCCTCCACTGTAATAGCCTTTTCTTTTCTGTTTTTTTGTGAGATAATTTACTTTGTTCTACCTCTCCCTTTCTCTTTCTCCTAGTATAATCCTTTCTCACCCCTTAATTTTATTCTCCAGATATGACCCCTTCATCTTCAACTCACCCTGTGCCCTCTATCTATCTATCTATCTATCTATCTATCTATCTATCTATCCATCTATCTATCTATCTATATGTACATACATATAATTGTTTCCCTCCAACTACCCTAATACTGACAAAGGTCTCATGAGTTACAAATACCATCTTTCCATGCAGGAATGTAAATAGTTCAACCTTAATAAGTCTCTTATGATTTCTGTTAACTGTTTACCTCTTCATGTTCCACTTGAGTCTTGTATTGGAAAGTCAAATTTTCTATTCAGCTCTGGTCTTTTCATCAAGAATGCTTGAAAGTCCCAGCCAATTATTTGAGTTTTAAACTCTTTGTTAAGGTAACAGTCTGCCTCCAATATGAAGAATATATTGTCCCAAGCTTCGGGGGTTTGTACAGCTGTTTTCAGAGCTACTTCTAGGGACCTGTAAATTTTCAGTTCTTCCAAGGTGGTATGATAAGGGGCGAGGTGTTTCCTCTCCACTGCCACAACAAGAACCAAGAAACCAAGAAACTTGGGACCAAGAAAGTGCTACTCCTCGCCCCAGGACCGCCCCTCAGAACTGTGACCCAGATCCAAGCATAGGCAAAGTAAGAGATTCCTGCCTCAGCACAGGCAAAGAGATCCCTGCAATCCTCCTCTGATCAGCCACTTGATTCCCCCTCAGTCTGTGGGCCGGAAGCTCAGGAGGCAACTGTAGCCCACACTGGGGACTTGTGGCTGAGACCTAGCTCCTTCTCTTACCGCAGTCACAGACTTTTCCCACTGACCTTCTAAGTTGTTTTCATCGTTTGCGGGTTGAGAAGTCTGGAAACTGCCACAGCTGCCTGCGATTCAGTCCTATGAGGCCTGCTCCAGGGTCTCTGCGGCCTACGCGCTGACCTGCGCTCCTCTCCCCGCGATATGCCTTTCTGATCAACCATGTAGGCTGTCTTGGGCTGGAAATTTGTTTCACTCTGTCTTTTTGTGGGTTCTGCTGCTTTAGAATTTGTTTAGAGCCATTTTTTATAGGTATTTGGAGGGTTTTTGGGGAGAGCTCAAACAAGTCACTGCTTTCCCTCCACCATCTCGGCTCCACCTCTCCGGAAGTAATATTTTTTAAATATACTACAGAGCACCTGGGCAGGAGAAATTAGATGAGGAACATCAGAAATAGCACAAACTTAGCATGATTTTGTAGAGAGAGAGGGTTTCAACTATCCTAACATCTCCAAGAGTGCTCTCTCTTTGTCTCTATCTCCCTCTCTGTCTCTCTGTTGGCCTGTCTCTGTCCCTCTTTCTGTCCCTATCTGTTTCTATTTGTCTTTCTATCACTGTGTCTCTGTCTCTGTTCCTCTATCTCTTCTCTGTCTCTGTTTCTCTGTCTCTGGCTCTGGCTCTCTCTCTCAAGAGCAGAGTAACTGGGAAATTCATTATCTTCTGTTTTGATAGGTCCATCATTCAAAGTGGAAGAATCGACTAGAAATAGAAAGTAGAAGAAGACAATTGAATTCTAGACCAGAGGTGGATCTTCAATGACAAACTGGTTGCTCCATCACTCTAGAGGATGGACAGTGAAGCATTTGACAACATCTGATGAGGTGATGACAGATTAAACTGAATTGTTTACATTAAAATTGTTTATATTACATTAAAAAATAGAAACATAAAGCTCAATGGCAAATTCATAGCTGTTGTTATTTTTGTTCGTCTTTGAGAAGAACAAGCATGATGTTTTGATTTGTGTGTGAATCGAATTTGAGTGAGGCAGAGCTGCACAAAGTTGTCAGCCTTTCTCCTCCAGAGTCATTGAAGTCCAGGGGCAAGACGAAGGTTGAGACCTTGGCAATGGCCAAGGATCAAATTCATAGCTACTAACTTCAAAATAAGTTGTACATACCTTAGAAATATCAAGTAACATTTTACACTAATTTAACAAATACAAACAGGAGATGACAGACTCAAGGACCAGGTTGAGATATAATTTTGGATACGGTCATTGTGTGGATTTCTTTTGCTTGACTTTGCTTATTTGTTACCAGGGAAGTTATCGTGGTTTTTAATGTGTAGGGGGCTTATTCAAGAGGGAGAAGAATACTAGGGAGAAATGGGGATGCCAGAGGAAAGTGAGAAAGGAAAAACATAAAAAGGTCTAGAATATATTATCTCTATTGTGTCTTATAGCAGAAACTTCTGTGATTCTATATTCTTTCATTGTTCTCTAATGGTTTTCTATGTCTGAATCTTTACTCCATCCCCCCCACTCCCTTTAGCCTCCTCAAAGACAGATATATTCTCCTTTCTTATCTTCCCCACACCACCTAGTTCAGTAATGTGCACACAATATGTACTCAGTAAAGACTCATTGAATCGAGCTAAGTTACAGCCACAGCCTGAAAACCATATAAAGGAACAAGAGTGAAAGATTTCGTGACCATATTACCCCCAAGGCCCTTCTAAGTCACAGGCCATTTAAACAGAAATGATACTCCTTTCCCTCCCACACTTTGTGCCTACTACCAAAAATAAACCTGATTTTAAAACACACACACACACACACACACACACACACACAGAGACACACACAAACACAAATGTGTGTGTGAATGCATGCAAGCAAGCCCATTTCCTTGAGAGCTCTCTCTGAATCTTCACAGAGCCCAGAAACCTTCAGTTTTCACACTGTTTCCTGGATGTTTGTCAAGTTTCTCATCTTGCTTCAAATAATATCTCAATTTAACCATTTCAGATGTTATCAGCCCCTAGGCTAGCCACTGCCAACCTTTCAGGAGTGGAAACACTTAATCCACCTAACCACTGTTTCATTTCTTATGGAAGCATGCTCTCACTCCCCCCACCTACCTCCCCCCATTTTCCCAAAGTGTTGTATGGTATATTTGTTGAAATCCAATTCTCTAACATTTCAATGGATCTGTGATCTCACTGATGAATCCATTAATCAACATGCATTTATTAAATACCCACTGTGTGTCAAACACCGTGCTAGGCCCTAAAGATACAAAAACAAGAGTAAAACAATTTTTGTCCTCAGAGAGCTTGACTTCTAATAGAGGAGACAAATGTTACGTAACTATACACTTAATATATAGAAACAAATACAATGGAGAGAGAGGACATTAGTAGATGAGGGGTTCAAACGACTTCACACAGATCATAGTGCCTCCCTTTAGATCAGGGCTTCTTACAGGGTATGCTCTGGACCCCTTTGGCAGTCTGGTGAAGCTTTTGGGCTCCTTTTCAGAATAAATGCATAAAGCAAAATGCATAGGGTTATAACAAAACCAAATATATTGAAATACAGTTAATCAAAATATATTTTTTGAATGTTCACCATCCTCAGCTTAAGGACCCCCTGCAAAAGTACCCAGCCTAACCCATTCATGTCTTCTCATCCTGTGGGAGGACCTCTCTCAAATCCTCCCCAAGGGACCCATACCACATATGGGCCCTTGGTAGGGTAGCCCTTGGCCTGTCCATTTGCTATCCTGCATTCCTACTTCATGAACTACTTGCTCCCTCCTCTGTTTATACATTTCCTAGACCATTTCTTGTCTCTATTTCTTGGAAGCAAGTTACTACTTACATCCACTTTGTGCCTTTCCATTGCTTGTAGGGTTGCCCATAGTTTTAATTCTTTGGAGTCTGAGGGATTTTGCAGCCATATTAAATTACTGGTAGAACATTGGTGGTTTAACAAAAACAACAACAGAAGAGTTTCTGTGTCAGGAAACTGCATTTGGTGATTGGTAGCTTTGCCCAATTTTCACCACAGGATCCACCATGATTACCTCGTCCTATTCAGTTCTGGGTCTAGCCAATCGTCCATCTGCAGTGCCTACCAGAAAAATGCATACTGATAGACCAGCCCAGCAGGCTGTCTGTTGAAGGGCAGATCTTCATTATCATCATAGCTTGCATTTATGTAGTACTTAAAGGTCAGTAGAACACTTTGCACATGGGATTTACACATGGGAATCTGATTCTCACAATAGCCCTGGGAGATGATAGGTGATGTAATAATCATTTCATTTTATAGATGAGGAAACTGAGCCAGAGAGAGGTTAAGTGATTTGCCCTGGGTCACAGAGCTTGCAAGTGACTGAGGCGGGATTTGAACTCAGGTCTTCTTGACTCCAAGTCCCCTGCTCTAGCAACTGAACCACCTAGCTTCCTCCTGCTTCAAACACTTACTGGGCTGGTCAATAGCACCTGCCTCTTGAGGTTTTTGTGAGGATTAAATGTATAATGTACATAACATACATAAAGTGCTTTGCAAACCTTTAAGGATTATCTAACTAGGAACTATTAATATTATGATTGCTGTTTCGAAGCATTTGCTGGTCTATCATATGGAGAAGAGATGAGATTTATTCTGCCTAGGTTCACAAAGAAGAACTGAGAGCAAGAAGGAGTGAAACGTGGAGAAAGGAGAACTTCAGTTCAAAGCAAGGCACTTTCTACCAATTGGAGTAGCCCAGAAATAGAGTGGGCTGCATCAGAAGGTAATAAGGTCTTGATCGCCCAAGGTCATCAAGGAGAGCCTGGGTAGTTACACATCTGAGAAACTGGACCGAGGTCTTCTGGTTGGGTCAGAGTTCAGATGAGTCATGAGACTTCTCAGAGTCATTCCTACTCTGCGTTCTGTGTCTGTGACTCCCAAACACAGTGTGCAGCCTTACTTTGCTGACCCTACAAATTTGCTCACTTGTGGTCCTTTAGTTTAGAGGGTCTGCTGAGCCTCTGGCCTTGGTTTCAACCCCCAAGCAGAGCCCAGGAACAGGAAGAAGTCAACAGTGTGGTAAGCAGGGAGTCAGGCATTTTCCTCAAGGGAAGCCAGGGCATAGCAAGAGAGCTGGAACATCTCCAGGAAAGACCTGGTTGGGAAACAATATGTGAGTAAAAACCCTGTTGAGAGAATTATAAACCAACAACTGAAAGTTTAATATGGGGTTTATTTACAAGTAAAGTTAATGGGAAGGGCCATTTTTCTCTTCCTTGGGGTGCAAAGAAGGATCTCTATGTCCCTTCTACAAGCCTAAAAGGTCAGTTCTGTCTCATACATAATGCATCTTGCCTAAAGAATAATAGCTCCTGGCCACTTGCTGCTTGAGACAAATATTTTTCAAAAGTTTCACTTTGATATAAAAAGCTCAGGGTGCCCATCTAAAAGGAATTTGTGTTTGTCTAAATTATTTAGATTCAAGATTCACCTCAGGGCAGAGAGATGATTAAGTTTGTTCAGATCTAATTTTGGGGGACTTTTGTACCAACACACAAAAGCAAGTCCTCTTGCCAAAGAATAAAGTCACATTTTTGAAGTGAGAGTGTCCCCAATGTTCCTTACTGAGGAATTTGCCTTTAAGGTGAGTCAGTAAGTGGTTTTGATTCTGCCCAGAAAATAATAGCAAAGTGATGGAGGAAGGAGATGGTCTGGGATTGCCAGGGTCAGGCCTTCAGGTGAAATACTGTATTTGATGGAGCAGTGAAGCCACTAGCTGGCTGTGTTACCTAAAGCAAATTACCTACCCTCTCTGAGGCCCAGTTTTCTCATCTGTGAAATGAGGTGGTTGTATGAGATCAGATCTAAAGCCCATTCCTACTCTTAACATTCCATGTCCCAGGACACCTTTCAATTCTGAAATCCCACTTTTGAGACAATTTATATTTAAGGTCCAGTGTTTAATGTCCTGTATTCCAAGGGCCCTTTCAGTTATGTTATTTGATGATTCAAAGTCTCTTCTACCACTGGAGGTCAATACCTTCTCAGCCATTTTTATTGAGATGCCTATCCTACCTTTCTGGGCCACAGTTTCCCCATCTATAAAATTAGGAGGTTGGACTAAATGACCTCTAACTCTAAATCTATGATCTTGTGGTCATTCCTAGAAGACATCTCTTCACTTTGACCTCTTAGACTTCTATTAATTGAGCATCATGGCTCAGGTCATGTGCCATTTCCTGAATTAAGCTTTTCCTGATCTACCTAGTTTTGAGTATCCCTCTCCTCTTCAAGTTCTCTGTATATACATGCCTATTTACAATACTGCTTCTGCCCCCACCACCAGTCTACTAGAGGCCAAAGTCTGTTTCTCTTTTGGTTTTTGTATTCTTACTGCTCAACATAGTGTCTTGCACAAATGAGATAATATTTGCAAAGCACTTAGCACAGTGCTTGGCACATAATAAATGCTTCCCTTATTCTTGTACATTGCAGATATTTCTTGGTGGGGATTGGATTGTATTGGAGTGTACTGGAGTAGATTGGATAGGATAGGAGTAGAGTGGATTGGGAGGGTAAAAAATTACACCACTCCAAAATAGTTAAGAAAAACAGCATGTACAAAAGAAAATGATGGCCAATTTAGTTCATGTAACATTCATTTCACAGTTTTCTACTTGAAAGAAGTAAAGGTTGATTGCTTTGACTTGAGAAAGGTAATACCAAAGTCACCTGTCATATTTAACCTGAGTTTTATTGCTGTGTAATATTGATTTCATTTGAATCTTTCTTCACTTTGTATCAGTTCATACATCTTATATTTCTTTGAATTTTTAATATTCATTAATTCTTATGGTACAGTAGTACGTCATCCAAGAACTTCTAGCACGCAGCATCCTCACTGCAGTAAAACCATCTCAACAAAGAGGATAAACCAGGTTAAGGGTAACCGACAGGTCTCAAAACCATCAGTGAGTTGGGCTTTGTCCGTCCCAAGCATGTGAAGATTTCCCCCAATGGAATAGGCAGATAAGAACAATTTGTTCCAACAGCCAGGAAGGCATCTGAAACAGGTGCTATGGAATGCTTAGAGCTTGGCCAGACATCTAAGACACCACAGTCATCTACTGACCCCTGGGCCATCACCAGTCATCTTGAATTTTGTCCTGCCACTGGACTCCAATGATACTAAAAAGGAGAGTGAGGCTTACAACTTTGCACAACTCTGCCTCACTTAAAACCAATTCATGCACAAGTCAAGACATCAACCTATGATGTTATTCATCTTCTTTGAAAATGAAGGACAAACAACAACTTCATCTTATTTATTTATCAGAATTATCTGGGCATGCCCTAGTCATTAGTCACATTGATTGTTCCCAAAATTTCCCATAACAACTAATAATTCTATGAATACCTTTGTACAATAAGATTTTATATGCTGTCAATCACTTCTTTGGAGAGTAAACCCAATTATGGAACTAATGATGCAAAGGGTAGTAATAGTTTTATTGATTTTTATTACAGAATCCCATATTGCTATTCAAAATGGCAAAGCCAATTCACAATCTAAATAGATATGTGTATCATCTTTTATCATTTCCTCAATATTGTGGCCAGTTAGGTGTATTTCCTCTGTCCCAAAGTTCTGAAAATTATAATCTTACATTGTCTTCTAATTTTTGTTTGATAGGATGATTTGGATATTTATATCATTTATGTTTTTGGAATTTATTGTGGTTCATGGTATAAATTACTGGTCTCAATTCATTTTTCCTTAAAATGCTATCCAGCCAGCTATCTTTGTTAAAATTGAATTCCTTCCATAGTAATGTATACTCTTGGCTATATCAAAGACCTTCTATCTATATGTGTTTGCTTCAAAATCCTCCTTATGAGTACATAATATGTTACTGATCTATTTTTCTATTTTTTAATCCAGTACCTGATAACATTGATAATTAGTTTTATAATATAATTTGAAATCTGATGCCATTTCCTTCTCCCACCTACCTATTTTCATTATTTCCTTTGATATTCTTGACCTATTGTTCTTCCATATGAATTGTGTTATTATTTTATGCAATTTTATTAAATGTAACATTGGTATAGAATTAAATCTGCAGGTTAATTTTAGTAGAATTGTCATCTTTAGCACATTAGTGTGGCCATGGCATTAAAATTGAATAGCTTTCCAATTATTATGTATTTCTTTATCGAGACCAATTCCTTGCAAGTAAGGGAAAAGTTTCAGAATAGCTGCATGGTAGATGTTATCTGGCAAAATAGCATTCCCACCCCAGCCCAGGAAGATACTGGATATAATATCTTGAGGCCTGGGGAGGGTGGGAGAGACTTAGAGGGTGGGAAGGTATTGTCATGCTACCCTGTACTTTTGAATCATCCTGTGACAGACCAGGTCACTCTGCCTAGAGAAGGAGTCTGTAAGAGCTACACGGCACTCTGACATAGCCCAGAGAGCTTCATACAAGCAGGCCACTTGTGATAGAGCAAGGTAGGAGTGGCATAGGGAACCTGGCTGAAGTCAGGCCAGGGATTGTCAGAGAAGCAATCTATGATAAAATTTTGACAAGTAAGGAGGTGATGATAATGGGGGATCAGACACATACAGAGAGAATGTGTCTATGATAGCTAAGAGGCCATCACGAATGGGCATTCAGGTCCCTGAAGGTATCTTGGCCTGTTCCACACACTTGGAATTCATTCCTATCTTACATATGCTTCATGGAAACTTTCCTTTTTTTTCTTTAATATGAAGCTCAAGCACCATCTTCTGCATGAAGCCCTTCCTGGGCACCCCAGGTGCTAATGTCCCACCAATCAACAACCAATTTATCTTGTAATTAGCTGCTTTGCATGTATGTTTTTTATTTATTAACTTTAAATTATATATGTGTATATACACATGTACATGTATATGCATATATACATATCTCTGTGTGTCTGTGTATGTCTCCATCAGAATATAACCATCTTGCAAGCAGGGATTGTTTCATTCATTTTATTTATACCCCCAGTGCCTAGCACACTGGATGGTACATAGCATGTGTTCAATAAATTGTTGTCGTTTGATGCAGCTTGATGATTAATCTTAGAACAAGGAATTCAGACTAAAGCTTCTGGTTATCACTGATACTTTACAAACCTAGGAAAATTTAGAAGGGTTATATATACTCCAAATTCCCCCCCTTTGTCTTTTTGCTAACAGGTGTTTCTATTTAATCTTTCTTGTTAATCATAGTTTTTTTTTATCATGGTCAATCCTTAATACTGTGTATTCTGCACACACATACATATATGCTCACATACACACATATGTATGTGTGTATATATGTATATGTGTTAATGCATACATATATACATGCATATGTGTGTATGTATGTGTGTGTGTGTGTGTGTGTGTGTGTGTGTATGGTCTGGGCAAAAGAGAAAGTAGAAAGCCATGAATTAGATCAGAACATAGAATTTAAATAGATCAGTGATCTGAACCTCTGGATGTTAGGGATCCTCCTAACTTTGAGCTCTGGTCTATTATAGGTAGATAGATAGATAGATAGATAGATAAGATAGATACAGACAGAAAGATACAGACAGATATATATACAGAGAGAGAGAGAGATTTGCTTTATTAAAACTCTCTAATCTAAACCATTTTCCCCTAGTCTAGAAAGTTAGCTCAATTGCTATAGACAGGTATGGTTGCTCAAATTACTAGGGCCTCTGGAAAAAAGCCTGCCTCTGAGGCCAAGAGGAACAGAGCAAAGTGGAGGTCAGGACAAAAGGAGAGGTTATGTCTTGAGGCTGCCCACTAGGAAGAGAAAAGAATGGGCTATATAGACACATACATTTTTTATGTGTGTATCTACATGTATGTTGTATGTGTATTTTCTCGCTATTGACTTCCCTCTTTTTTTTTTAGTTTAGATGTATGTTCATTTGCTTAATCTGTCTTGCATTAAATTAACTAACAGTTGAGTAATTCCATTACTACTTTAAAAAGGAAATAGCTTTGTTTTTGTTAGATAATTTAGAATTTTCAATCCATTTATTTTACATTTAATTTAATTTTTCCCTTTTGTTTTTGTTTTGGGCTTATTAATTAGTTTTTAAATGTTTACTATTCATGTTCGATGCATTAATATTCTCTTTTTTCTTGTGTTAGTATAAGCGATGATGAAAATAATCGTCTCCAAATATTCCTTTAGCTGCAACCCATAAAATTTGGCAAATAGTCTCATTTTTGAAATTTTCTTTCACATGATTATTATTTTTGTGATTTGGTTTTTGATTAACTAATTAGTTAGAATATTGTTTGTAGTCGCAATTTAAATCTGAATGTTTTGGCTATATTTCTTTTCTTGATTCTCATTCTTATTCTATTATGATCTTGAAAGACCATGTTGAATATTTCTACCTTTCCACATTTCTTTTTGAGTCATTTATTCTCTAGAGCACAGAAAAGTTTTGTAAAAGTGTCATGTATGCCTGAAAATAAGTATATTTTCTAAAATTTCTATTTAATGTTTTCCATATGTCTATCAAATCCAGTTTTTATAACATTCTGCTATTCTGTATTTTTTTTCTTATCTTTCTGTTTGATTTGTCCATTTCTTATAGAGAAATGTTAATTCTCCTACTCCCAATGCCTTACTCTCTCACTATTTTTGTCTTTCAGCTACCTTTTCCTTGAAATGCTTTATTGATCTTCTGGTCAGTGCATATGTTTACTATTGCTACTTTTCATTTTCTCTGAAGCCCTTCAGCAGAATATAGCTTCTCTATTTTTCTCTCTTGGCGCTATCTAGTTTTACTTCTGTCATTCAAAATCAGGATCATGATTTTTTTTTATTTAGTGAAGCTTAATAAATATTATTCCAATCTCTTCATTTGTATCTCTGTATGTCCCTGTGCTTTAAATGTATTTCCTATAGGCAACATAGTGTTTGGCTATGTTTTTTTTTTTCAATCTAGTTTGCAACTCTTTCTTTCATAGGTGAGTTCAAGCTGTTATTGTTCAATGTTATAATTGTTAAGTTTGATTTTCCTCACACCATATCCTGTTATTAATTATTATCAGTGTAAGGTACATAATAGCTTGTTTCATTAGTATCACTACAATCCAAGAATTTTTCCACACAAAGAGATATACACATACCACCTCCACAAAAACCACAATGCCAGATTCTGGCATCCTACTGTTACTGATATTATTATTTAAAAACTTACATACATTTCCCTTAGTTCTAGTAGAGTTGTGACTTCAGAGTCACCTTCTCTCCTCTATTTTCAAATTGCTCTTTAGCTGGTTTTTCATCTGTGGCATCCAAATTCAAGATATGATAATCCTACCCTCTCCTTTCTTACTCAAGGTCATCTGCTTCTCTCTTTCCCTCTTCTATGGCACTTCCCCCTGAATTTCCTGCCATTACTTCATACGTGTTCCTTTTGCAAGATGAAATTTCAAAGAGACATCACCCTTTCTACTATTTACAATAAATAAAGGCTATGCAGTGTCATTTATTCATTCCTTGCTTTAAAGTTATTTTTAACCAGTCAAATGCCTGTTTAGTGTTTGGTTTGTAATTAAAACACCTGCCCCAAATTTGCTTCTTTTTTTGGAAGGCATAGGAATCTTCTGATGCATTGGAAAAAAACTATCTTTTCTCTTACAAGAATATAATCAGTTTTGTTTGAATATGCATGTCTTTTTTGTTATTATTTGCAAAAAAAAAAGAATTCATAGGCCTATCACAATAGCAGCACACTCCCACTCATAATAATTGAGCAGGATCATTCTATGAATCACTTTTCATCCTAAAGGCTATGAAGAATGTGATTCTATGAAATTTTAAATAAGTCTATCAAAGCTAATCTTCACTTTGTTATCTTTTGGTAACATTTACTTTACAGGATAAGAATATTTTCAGGAAATTGTTTGCAAATTGAAATGTCTATAAATCTTGTTTTTTCTCTGAACTTCTGTAACACTATAAGGTGCCTTCTACTACTTTGCAATTATTTGTCTTCATTTTGTTTCTTCACCAGAAATGTAAATTCTTTAAGGATGGGCACCTCCTAGTCACCTCCTCTCTTCTACAGTGTTTTATATAACACATGGTTGAGCTTGAGGTGAAACCCTGAAATGGGATTGCCTTAGGAGGTAGTGAGTTCTCCATTACTGAGGGCCCTCAAGAATATGATGGAGGACCACTTCTGGGAAATTTTGTACACAGGATTCTTGCTGAGTTTGAGTCAAAGTAGATGGCCCATCAGGTCTGTTCCAGGTCTGAGATTCTATGATTCTGCACTTTTTCTTCTGTTTTCTGGGAAATATTCTCATTAGATTTTTGGAAGTATGGCATTTAGACTCATTCATTCTCTCTCTCTCTCTCTCTCTCTCTCTCTCTCTCTCT
>NW_020954596.1:11235858-11241997 GCF_900497805.2 Vombatus ursinus | reverse complement strand
CTCTCTCTCTCTCTCTCTCTCTCTCTCTCTCTCTCTCTCTTTCCCTCAGGCCATTTCTTCTCTGGCATAGCTCTACTCTAAGGCTTCATTATTTTTATTTGTAGATATATCCCCAATCTTCATCTAGGTGTACTGAGTTTCTGTTTTATTATCTGTTCTCCCACTTCTGAATTTTTGTCTTCCATCTGTCCCTTTTTAATCCTTAGACCAGTGGGATCAAACTCAAATCAAAACAGATGTCACTAAAACATAGATAAGGATCTCTGAGGGTCACACATTGATTTAAAAAAAACAACATATTAAAATTATCTATGTTTTATTGTGCTTTTATTTGTTTTGTTAAATATTTCCCAATTATATTTTAATCTGGTTCAATCCAGTGTTACAAGTCACATGCAACTCAAGAGTCACTTGTTTGATATGTCTGCCTTAGACAACCCATTGATTTATTATTATTTTCACTATACTGTTCAATGCTCTCTCATGCTTGTCTTTTTTTGTGTTCTCCCTTCATTGATCTTATGTCTTTTGCCAGTTATTACCTTTACTAAGTTTGTCAACCACCCCAAAGGTTCTTATAGTAGATCCATTTGTGCTTCTGCTGGATCATCTTGCTGTATCTTTCTTTCCATCTGAAGATCTTGTCAACTTTTCTATTACACCAAAATATTTATTAACCAATTCTTTAGTTACTCTTTTCATTTTTGCACAAGGTGATATTTCTCACAATGATTTATTTTCCCTTTTTCATCCTTTTTCTGTTCTGTTTTTGACCTTTTACCTTATTTGGCACATCTGTTGTTGATGTGAGGAGGTGAGATTGGGCTCACTTAGCCTTTTCAAAGGATGAGTATAATAATTTAAAATTTACTTAAATTTTTCTGTTCCTTCATCTCAAGAGTTTCCATTTTTGCACCTTCTGTCTTATCAATTGGTGAGGAGAGATAGTTTCTTTTATATATAATACCTCACACTCTTGCTCTGAAGATCAAGAAAAAATTGTGGGATTTTTTTCAATTTGTTACCTCCTAAACTTGTCAAAAATCCAGTGCCCAAGAGAATATGGTAGAAGATAATATGATTGAAAGTTTAAAGATGTCCTAAAATCCAAGAGAGAAAATCCAGGACTAGATACTAATAACTTCAATTTCAATGATGTTTTAGATTTTATCAAGTATTTTCCTCACAATTGTATGATACAATGTAATGTGAGGATAATTACTCTTATTTTCCAGATGAGGAAGCTGAGTCTCAGTGAGTTGCCAAAGATCATAAACTGAGGAAATTTCAGAGTTGGGATTAGCTGATTCCCAGACAATTGGCTGGCAGGAAGATTTTTTTTTTTAATCTATAGCAACTCATGCCAACAATTCACTAAAGAGTGGAGGACCTGCAATCTGGATTGGTGGCATGACAATGAGGAAGATAACGACAAAAACAACAATTTATATAGTGCTTGAAGGTTTACAAAACAATTTATGTTATTTCCTTTGATCTTCATAATAATTCTATGAGGTAGATGCTATTATTATTCCTATTTTACAGGTAAACTGAAGCAGAGAGTAATTAAATAATCAACCTCCAAGTCCTGGGTCACAAAGCTATTTAATGTCTCAGACAGGATTCAAACTCAATTCTTCCTGACTCCAAGTCTAATCCTCTATCAACTGTACTACTTTGTTGCCCAAATTAACCTAATCATGGCAGATAAAGCAGCAGAATTGGAGTTGGAAAGACCTGGGATCAGATCCCACCTCTAACACATATACCAGCAAGTCTCTTCATTTCTCTGTGCCTCACTTTCCTTATTTGCAAAAGGAGGAGGTTGGACTCCAGAGCCTCCAAAGTTTAGGCTCAAGCTCTAAATTAATCCCAAGACCATTGGGTTTAGAATCAGAGAGATCTGGGTTCAATTTTGCTCATTCTAAGCACCTTCAACAAATCATTTTACTTTTCTTGACTTCGGTTCTTGTAGCTAAAGAATAAAGGGGTCATATACTAAATGACCACTTGGTTTCTTCTAAATCTAGGTCCTATAGGATTCTATAGGTTAAAGTCTGGGCCACTCTAAAAGGGAGTAGGAGACACACTTTAGCTGGAATATGGAGGAGACTGAAGGACCCCTTGACAACTATCATAGAAGGATAGGATTTGTCTCAGATCCCTGGATGATGGCAGAGGAACTAGGGCTATTAAATAAAAAGTCAGGCCAGGGGAGGTCTGGGGAGGAGATTGCTACTCTTATCTCAAATGTTCCAGTTGGTAGAAGGAGTGTCCTCACTGAAAGTTCTTTAAACCCATGAAACCACAGATCTATTTCCTATTCCTGTCTCAAAAGAAGGATTTGAACTCAGGTCCTCTGGTTTTATGTTCATTCCACATTACTGGCAACAAGGCCCTGGAATAAAATGTTGGCATTGGGAAGAGACAATGAAGAAATTATGTGGAAGATAGTCATTTCAGGTGTCGAAGTGCTGCAGTGGATAGAGTACTGGACCTGGAGTCAGGAAGATCTAATTCAAATCTGGATTTACACACTTGGTAGATATATAATCTTGGGCAAAGCATTTAATTTCTCTCTGCCTCAGTTTCCTCTTAGGAATAATAATAATAGCACATACCTCCCACAGTGGATAATGAGATAATATTTGCGAAACACTTCACAAGCCTTAAAGTGGCGTATAAATATAAGTTGTTACCAGTATTGTTACTACTTCAACAAATTTGGGATCTCAACTGCATGGGTTCTTCTTCTACCAGTACAGATTCCTACTTTTCCATGCCTTCTTATCTTGTATGATTCTTGTCCCTATCTTTTCAAAAATTCCCTCTACAGGAGTCACCCAACTCCCTGGAGGCCTTCCTCTGACCCTTTTCATATTCTGTAGGTTCTGGTATGGGCTGTCCATTAGTAATACCTTTTTTTCTCTGCCTGACTGACTCACCTCCATTTCTGGTCATCCATGTATTTAATGATGTCATTAATACAACTTTTCATATGTAAGCAAGATATTCTTGGTAATATAGGGTGGAACAAAAGTCTTAGTGAAATTTTAAGAGTTTAAAACTTCACTAAGACTTTTCATTCATCCTGATCACTGCGGTCTGGTCATGGCCAACATGGAGGCAGATGGGAAGTCCAATTAGTTAGTTCGTTAGTTTATATACCTTGAACTAGAACTACAATGTGCTAACTGAGAAAAGAGCGTCCTGGATTACATTCAGAACACCGAACACCACTCTGAGTGACCTTGTATAAGGAATATTACCGTTTGTTGTTGTTTGCCCTTTGTTCTTGAAGAGGACCACAACATCAGGAAAGTGATGCTATGACTTGCAAGTAAATTGGATTCAAGTGAGGTAGAGCTGTGCAAAGTCACCAGCCTCTCTCTCCTCCAGCAATAGCGCTACTAGGTCTATATCCCAAAGAAATCAAAGAAGAGGGAAAGGGATTTATTTATAATACATATACAAATAAATGTATATATACGTGTGTGTGTATGTGTGTATGTCTATATATATAGACATATATATAATATATATATATACATATTATATATGTATATGCTTTTTTGTGATGGCAAAGAATTGAGAAGATGCCCATTAATTGGGGATTGGCTGAACAAGTTGTAGTATATGATTGTGATGAAATACTATTATGCTATAAGAAATGACGAGAAAAACCTGGGAAGACTTATATGAATTGATACAAGGTGAAGTGAGCAGAGCAATGAAAACATTATGTACAGTAACAGCAATATTGTAAGGATGACAAATTGTGAAAGACTTAGCTACTCTGATCAAGACAATGATCCAAAACAATTCCAAAGGACCAATAATGAAAAATGCTATCCACATCTGGAGAGAAAACTGATGAACTCTGTGTACCAATTGAAGCATGCTTTTTTACTTTATTTCCCTTATGTGTGTGTGTTTTCTTTTGAAACATGGCTAATATGGGAGTGTTTTACATGACTTCACATGTATAATTGATATCATATTGCTTGCCTTCTCAGTGGGTGGGGGACGGCAAGAGAGAGGGAAGGAATTTAGAATTCAAAATTTTTAAAAATTAATGTTAAAATATTTATATACATATATATATATACATATATTTTAAGCCAGTCAATGACACTGTATATAGTCTGTTGTTTGCATGTTATCTCCCTAATTAAACTGTAAGCTCCTTGAGAGCAGGTACTATTTTTCATCTTTCTTTGTATTCCTAGTGCTGAATATAGTTCCTGGAGTATAGTAGGCACTTAATAAATTGTTGACTGACTTGATTGGCTATCCCAGGAAGTATTTAAGCAAAGGCTGGATGGACTATGGAGGGAATTTAGGAGACCAATGCTGGTTTACCCTGCTTTAAGGGAAAAGATAGAGTTAGGGACTGGATCTACAATTTCATTGATAAAGGGAACTCTCTTTCCCAATTCAGGTCAGTGCCTTCTCTGCAAGTTACAGTTGAATGTTTCCTAGAACATTGAGTGATTGAGCCAGGATCCCACAGCCCATATAGGTTAGAGTTAGCATTTTAATCTGAATCTTCCTGGCTCCAAACTCAACACTGCTGCTTCTTCATTTAAGGGAAATGATCACTAACTCCATATTGAAATGTAGCTATTTGTGTAGAGGTTGTATTAGCCTATTAGAATGTAAACTCCATGAAGGCAACAATTATGTCTTCTCTTTGCATTTTCCCTGGGTCCCAGCACAGTGCTCTGCACACAGTAGGTATTGAAAATGTAGATATTAAAGGTATTTGCGGGATGAATTTGGGTGGAGAAAATGACAGAAATTAAATGGTATGTTGTAAGCAATCTATCTTCCCAGTTTATCAAAAACTAATGAAAGATGACTTGGGAAGGAGCCCTAGATATTGATTCAGGAGCTCACACAGGCTCCAATTTCCATTTACTTCAGTTCTATCAGGAAACTAAATAATGTAGACATGAAAATAAGTCATGGGCCCTGTGCCTAGTACTGGTAGATCTCTGAAGGCAGTCAGTGGGCCAAAAAAAAAAAAAAGGAAATATAATCTAAAGTTCACCTTTGCTTTTAGTACCTGCAAAGGCCCAACATTATAAGGCACTGTGCTTCTCAGTCAGCCTGATGTGGGGAAAAGAGCCAGATCTGGGAATCAGGTTTTCTGTACACAAGCTTCAGTTTTGCTATTGACTTACTGTGTGACCTCAAGCAAATTGTTCAAACCTTCTGGGCCTCAGTTTCCACATCTGTAAAATGAGGGTGATGTCTGCCTGTCATACTGACTTCACAGGATTGCAGTAAAAATCAAACGAGAGAATAGACACAAAAGTGGTTTGAGAAAAGTTAATGGTGCCCAAATGTTTTGGGGATGCTATGTCTTGGGGAAAAGTTGTATCACAGAATCACAAAATGTTAGGATTAGAAGGGGCCTCAGTGACCATCTAGTTTTTCCCCTACCCAACAAAAGATAACCACCACAACACACCTAACACAGCCATCCAGCCTTGGATTGAAGTCCTCCAATAAGGAGGAATCATGACCTCCTGAGGCTACTCATTCTGCTTATGAGCAACTCTAACTGCTAGGAAGCTTTCTTGTTATCAAACCTAAATTTGCCTGTTAACAACTTTCACCCATTGTTCCTGGTTCTGCCCTTTTCTGCCCAAACTGAGCAAATCTAATGTCTTCCATGTTCCAGCTCTTCAAATACTTGAACGTAATTACCATGGTTCCCAAACATCTTCTCAATCATCTTGACTATTGTCCAGCCACTGGACTCCAATGACACTGGAGGATAGCGTGAGGCTGATGACTCTGTGCAGCTCTGCCTCACTTAAATCCAATTCATACACAAGTCAAGACATTATTCCATTGATACCATTGGTCTTCTTCAAGAACAAAGGATGAACAACAATCTCAGTAACCAGATACATGTAGGGTACTTTTCCACTTTCCTAAAATGCTTTCACAACTATATTCCTTGCAGTATACAACAAATGACATGTAGGAAAAGGATTAGGTTTTCAATAATTAATGACACTAGACTTGTTTTTCTTAGCCCTAGAGGTCAGAACAGAGAGAGAGAAAGATGAAGAGGGAGACAGAGAGAGAGAGAGAGAGAGAGAGAGAGAGAGAGAGAGAGAGAGAG
>NW_020954596.1:11175064-11235848 GCF_900497805.2 Vombatus ursinus | reverse complement strand
AGAGAGAGAGAGAGAGAGAGAGAGAGAGAGAGAGAGAGAGAGAGAGTTTCAGTTTGATGTAGGTAAAAACTTCCTAACCATTATAGCTGACCTAGTCAGCTTCCTCTACCTCCCATGCCAATGAAGGGAGAGAATATGATCTTGTTAGGGGGAGGGGAGAGTTACATTGACAAAATAATGGGTTCTTGCAGTACCAAATTAAGTAATGATGTGGTGGGCAATAGGGAGTCATTGAAAGTATTTGAGCAGTATTTGAAGGGAAGTCCTTCTCAGACAGTTTACCTGGATGTATTACATATTTCCTTCCTCACTTCTCATCTTTTCCCATCTCTTATTCCATCTCTTTCATAGAAAGAAATTTCTATGGAATTCTATTATCCCTTCTGTTTATAGAAAGTCAGAGGTGGAAGAGACCTTAGAATATAAATTGTTAGAGTTGAAAGATAACTTAGATGAGGGGTTCTTAACCTTATTGTATGTCATGGGCCCCTTTGGCTATCTGGAGAAGCCTATAGACATCTTCCCAGAAAAAAAAAATTAATGTATAAGTAATGGGGGTTTGGTTTCCCATTACACAAGAAATAAAATACTTAGGATTACAAAGGAAACCAGTTATATTGAATCAGTAATCAAAACAAGTTTAGGGACTCCAGGTTAAGAATCCTTATCTTAGACCATAGAACATCAGAGCTGGAAGGGAGCCCTCTGATATTCATTACCCAAGACTTTGGAAAATAGATGAAGGATTATAGGATCCCCAGTTTAGAGCTGGAAAGGGCCTCAGAGGTGATCTAGACCAACTCCCTCATTTTGGAGATGAGGAAGCTAAGGCCCAAAGAGATTAGGTGGTATGCCCAACATCACATGGCTAATAAGCATGAGAGGAAAGATTTGAATCCAGCATCCTCCAGCCACAGGGCCAGAGTATTGTTGACCATAGCACATTTCCTTGGGCTTCAGTTTTCTTATCTACGAAAAGAGAGGGCTGGACTAAATGGCCTCTCAGTTCCCTTTAAAGACCTTTAAATCTATGAACTATGCCCTATGGACTTTAGCAATCATCACATCTAATATTTCCTCCTTTTTTAAGATTCACAAAACTAGGGGTCAGAAAGGAAAAAAGGACAAGCAACAAGATGGCACAGACACTAGAGTGTTGTACTTTCAGTCAGGAAGATCTGAGTTCAAATCCTTCATCAGACACTTGCTAGCTGTGTGACACTGGACAAGTCACTTAATCTCTCTCAGCCTCAGTTCCCTCGTCTGTAAAATGGGGATAATATCCACCTCACAAGAGTGTTGTTAGGCTAAAACAAAATGACATATAAAGTGCTTTATAAAACTTAAAATACTGAATGGTAATGATGATGATGATGATGATGATGATGATGATGGTGATGATGATGATTTGTTCAAAGTAGCATAAATAGTAAATGGCAGGGTGGAAATTTTAGTTCCCTTCGTTCCAGCTATGCTCTTCCACCCAAGCATACTTTGACTGCTCATTCCTACCCCAAGTAGACCTTTCTTATTCATATCAAAACCTGGTTTGGCAATGTTTTCAAGCCATTTTTAAAAATGACAACAACTCTGTGTCTCCAGCTGAAGCAAGGATTTACAACGTGAATATGAAAAAGACTTTTAGTTTTACCACATCAATATTCAACGCCACCCTACCCCGCCCCACCCAGGCCCTTTCAGGCAAGTATACACTGCCCTTCCTCTAAGAGGAATATCATAGCCTGAATAAAAGAACAGTGGGTGTAAATGGCCCTTCTAGAAAATGTAGTCTTTGTTCTCTTCTTAAACTGTTTATTCTGAAACTGGATTTCAGTGACTCAGGCACAAGACTGAATCCAACAAAATGCCCTCTGACTTCTCCATAAACCAGCTTTATTCCTAGGATAGCCATTAGCCCCGAAGAGACAAGCATTTGAGGTATAACATTAGTCATAGCTTTTAGCACCTTTGAAGAGTCCAACAGGGCCCTCCATGACCCTCTTCCACACCACTTTGCTCAGTGCAAAGAGTTATGAGCTTGATATCAAAAGACACAGACTCAAGTCTTGATTCCTCTTCTGCCTACTGGTGGGAGCTTGGGAAAATCAATGGTGTCTCTGGGCCTCTGGTCTCTACTTCTATAAAATGAAGGAGCTGGCCGAGAGGGTCTCTACGGACCCTTCCAGCCTCCAAGCCCACTGCCCTGTGGCTTGATGTGGGAGAATTTTCCTTGCTTGGGAACCCTGTGGAATTGTGCATTAAGCAATGAAGAGTCCTCCTTCTCGCTGATTGCCAATGCTGTCACACTGAAATCACCTTTCCTCTTGGCCTGGGTTCCTCATAGTCCAGCTATATCTGTAGGAAAGGATGTAAGCTTTTCCCTTCTCTTCTACTCTGCTCCCTGTGGGGAAGGGGGCAGGGCAAGGCATTTTCATGAGCTTTTTTTCCCCATAAAAGTTGGGTGCAGCACAGTGAGGAGTATTCCACACAGAAACAACAATGGATGGTTCCACTCTTTTGGGATGGTCAGAGAAACTGGCAGCAGAGGAGTGCCAACTTACCTGGCTTCTCTGGCCTCCTTCCAATCCCAGTGAACAACCTCACCTTCTACTGGAAGCCTTTCCTGATCCCACTTAATTCTAGTGCCTCCTCTCTGCTGGGTATTTCCAATTTATTCTCTATATAAGTTATTTGTATATAGTTATCTGCATGTTGTCCCTACATTAGACTGCAAGCCCCCAGAGAACAGGAGTTGCATCTGCCTTTCTCAGCATAGTGACTTACACATAGTGGATGCTTAATAAATATTTATTGACTGACTGCTGGTGAGTGAGAAACTATTCTCTGCCTCCCCAGTTATTCTGCAACAGAGTGAAAATCCAAGTGAGTGGACCAGGAGAGAAATGGAGAAATGGGTTTCCTTGTGACACATGGAAAGGGACACCGTGTCTTGGAAAAGAGCGAATCTCCACCCTATATTCATGTGAAAGTTTCTTTGACTTTCTCTGGGTTTCAGGAGTTTTGAACTGAAGGGATTTAGAACTGAATGGGATCTTAGAGGTCAAGATGACATTCCTCCTTTTTACCCAGAATGGGTCATTGACTTTTCCGAGAATATACACATTTGTCACCAAATGCCATGTTTCCTCCACAGCCCCATACTGCCTTTGACCAGGAACCCTGGAAACCTGAATCATTCCAAGTTAATGACATAGGTTGTTAAAGCTATAAGAGATCAGAGGGATTCTAATTCACCTTTTTAACACTGAAGAAAATTGAAGCCTATAGTTATAAAGTGATGTGTCCAAAAGTCCACAGTGAAGGAGACTCTGTGAAGGACTAAGATGTAGGTGCCCTGACTTTGTGATCTTTGCATGATGCTAGGCTATCTATGTTACAACTCCCATGGAGAGTGGCAGCTGGGGCAAGGGGAAAGAGCTGCTGCTCATGGTGATCTGGGGTTGCATAAACAATTTGACATAGGAACAGTGGAATCTACAGTATGAAGCTTTGTCTCTACCTCTCTTTCTCTCCTCCCAATCCCCTCTACCACATGAGTCCTTCTCAAGGCTTCAGGACTGTAAGGAGCTCAGAGTCACCTCATTTGCCTTAGATCAGAGCCTTTGGGAAGTTTAGACCATTGTCTACACTCTCTGGGTTCTTAGAGGATAAAGCACTTCCTTACTTGAGCTGAAAGGATCCCTTCCCAGGCCTCTGACCTCCTCCTCCTCCTCTTCTTGGAAAGCTCAATAGTTTGGGGCCCTGTAATATATATTTTTTTCTATTTGACTTGTCTTGCCATTTCTAATCTGACTAGCAGGCTTGAGTTGATAGCTAGGGCATCAGGATCAAGACATTGCTAGACTCAGTATAATAATTAGAAGGTTAAGGATCTGACCTTGAATCAATGAAGTAAGTGGAGCTTTATTTACCATATGAGGGTCTGGGTTATAAATACTTGATGATCAGTGCCTGGAACATAGTAGGTTCTTAATAAATGCTTATTGACTCAACTTATTGACTGTGAATCAGAGAATCCCCCCAAAATCAGATTATCAGAGTGGGAAAGGACTTCAGAGATTATCAGACAGAATTCCTACCCAAAGCATGAATCCTTCTCAATGACACTTGGAGCAACACAAAACTTGTTAGTTCCCGAGGCAGTGTGTTCTATTTTGGGATGGCTCTTAATTGGTAGGAAAAGTTTTCCCAACAACAAACCTAAATATGAGTCCCTACAACTTAGACTCATTTCCCAGTTCCACGCTCTTGGGACCAAAGAGCATGGAGGTTCTCTCTTTTCTGGATGACGTCCCATCAGATATTTGAAGGCAATAGACAGATCCCCTTGAAGTCTTCTTTTCTCCAGGCTAACCTTCCCCAGCTGCTTCAAATACTCTTCATGTGGCATGGTCTGCAGTCCCCTCACAATTTTGATCTTCCTTCTCTTGTTTGTCAACATCTTTCCTAAAACATGATCTTCAAACAGAATGCAATAGCCTAGATGTGGTTTGACCGTGGCAGAAAATAGGGGACTGCTGCCTCCCCTATCCTGGGCACTGTGACTTTCCTCTCTTAACCAAGCCTCAGAGGAAGGCAGTGGAACAAAAGCCAGGGGAGAGCAGGGCAGGACTGACACACAAGCTACAGGAGCCAAGAGCTGGGGCTAGGATGAGGATAATGTTGGGATGAGACAATGTGGATCCAAAAAGCCAAGGAAAACAACCGAATGACAGATTACCATGCTCCACGCTGCTTTGGCTGAGTATCCCTTCGGAGCCAGTATTGGCCATGCCAACTTCTATTTCTTCAATGGGAAGTGTGTCAAAATACTGGGACTGTGTATCTTCTCAGGAGGCACAGGAGTATGGCAGAGGAGAAAGAGCCCAGGACTGCAAGTCAGAAGACCTCAGCTGGAGTCCTATCTCTGCTACTTACTAGCCCTGTGATGCTGGGCTTCCTGGCTATCAACCCGAATGCTTGCATTATCTACCTCACGCACTTGTTCTGAAGATCAAATGGGGCAATGTATGGAAAGCATTTTGTCAACTTTAAAGTACTACACGAATAGAATTAGGGTAGTGGAGTGGAGAGAGGGCTGGGCTGGTCTTAGAGTTGGAAAAACATAGGCTCTCTCTTGCTTCAGACATACTCTGGCTTGTCACCCTAGAAAACACTCAACCTCTGAGTGGAGCAGCTAAGTGGAACTAAGGATAGAGTGCTGGGTCTGGACTCAGGAAGACATGAGTTCAAATCTTGCCTCATATAGTTACTATCTGTGTGATCTTGGATAAGCCACTTAATCTCTGTCTGCCCCCATTTCTTCTACTGTAAAATGAAAATAATAACAGCACCTACCTCACTGGGTTTTTGTGATGTTTCAAATGAGACAATATTTATAAAGCACTTAGCACAATGCCTGGCACATAGTAGGTACTTTATAAATTTTTGTTCTTTCTCCACTTCCTCCCTAAGTTCTCCTGTATAATTCTCTAAGACTATATGTTACAGAAGAATGGTTTATCTGCCTTGTTGAAGCATTTTCCACATCCTGAGTGCTTGTTTAGACCTTCCATCCTTTTCAACATGTTATTATTGTTATGGTTATCATCATCATTATTATAATTGTCATTATTTTCTTCTTCTTCTTCTTCTTCTTCTTCTTCTTCTTCTTCTTCTTCTTCTCCTCCTCCATCATCATCATCTAGACCCTGTTAGTTTGCCTGAAGCTTGTACCCTATTGGGTAGTAAGGGCTGACTCTATTCTTGGTGAAGCTGGTCACTTCTCTGCTAACAGACTTTACTGGCCCCTACACCTGTTCTCCTTTCTAGAGCCCTTATGGATCAAATAAGAATCCATGCTACTTGCTCCAAAGAGATAGCCAGCCTGAAAAATTCAGGGCAAAAAGCAAACAAATAAAACAATTTTGAGTTCAAAAAAACTCAACAGCTTTTTTTTTTTTTGGTGAAGATGAGGGTGGTGAGGGTAAGCTTATCCTTGCCAATCATGGTCTCTGAGACTTCAGCCAGTGAAGTTACTGCAGCTCTTGGACCTCAGTTTGGCCATCTGTGAAATGGTGTAGATAACAATGTTTCCCCAGGCTTTACTGACGAATGAGGCCACTTAAATTATTCAATAGTCCTGTGCAGAAGAGAAAGCATTTTATGAATGTTTCATTAATGTAATTCCTTTCTACTGAGAGCATAAGGAGAAGGTCTGGTGTGTAGCTGCAGCAGGAGGAAGTTTGTTTTTGAAATACGGACCTTTTCAAACCCTGGAAATCAGGATAGAGAGCTGCCTTCTGAGTTTAGAAGACCTAGGTTCCAGTCCCTCCTCTGACATACTGACTCTTTAACCTGAAGTAATTACTTAACCTTTAAGTGCACCCAGGCAATTTTGAGACTTTAAGGGGAACAGAGAGTGAGAACTTTTCACCAGGAACTCCATATACTAAGGAAATCACAGGTCCAGTAAAAATATATATTAGCAAGCATTATTATCATCAATCAATCAAGAAACATTTATTAAGTACCTACTGTATATTAGGAATTGGAGAAACAAAAAAAAAGTGAAAGACAGACCTGACCTCAAGGAGCCTATAATCTATTACATTATCATCATCATCACTATTTTTATGAAATAACTAATATTTAAATGGCACTTTAAGGTTTGTAAAAGCACTTTACGTGTGTTATCTTTTTTGATCCTCACAACCCTGTGAAGTAGGTGTTATTATTATCCTCATTTTACTAATAAGAAAACTAAAGTTGTTTTTTTTTTCCAAAAAAGTTAGCTGATTTGCCTAGGGTCACATGGATAATGTCACTTAGTCTGCCATTTATATAGAACTTTGCATCCATTAGTTAATTTGAGTCTCACCACAAGCAGGTAGTATTTTATTGTCTCAAAAGATGAGGGAACTGAGATTCTGAGAAGCTGTGCATTGCCAAAAATATCAGAAGAAAACAAACAAACAAACAAACAAAAAACACTACCCAAACCTAGGTCTTCTAATTTCAGTGTTTTGATTTGTTTCGTTTCTACTACAGCCCACCACCTCTCAGCTCACAGTGCAGCCCCTCCATTCTTAGAAAAATAAAATCAAGAAAAATGAGCTAAGGTGCCCTCTCTATATGGGATCCAGGGTTCTGTCCAAGCCTAGCATGCTGTAGGATGGTCAGTTAAATTAAAAGACCCCTAGACTAGCACCTACTCTGTCCCAGATCTTGTACTAGATGCTAGGGATACAGATATGAAGTATGAAACAATGAGTGTCTGAACACGTGGGTTCTTGCACTGATTCTGGCAAGTCTTACTGAGCAAATTGAATCCTATCTTTGAATCTCAGTTTACTTATCTTCAAAATCAGGATAATTCCCACTGGCTTCCTGACTCCAGACAATCGCTAACCAATAGGTATGAAAACACTTTGTGATCTATAAAGAACTCTACTAATGGGGAAGAATTATGGCTATTGTAATTAGAAACATCCTATAGAGTCATCTTTCAGAGTTCAAATCCAGCCTCAGACACTTACTAACTGTGTGACCCTGAGCAAGTCACTTAATCCTGTTTGTCTCAGTTTCCTCATCTGGAAAATGAGCTGGAGAAAAAAATGGTAAACCACTCCAGTATCTTCACAGTAAAACCCCAAATGGGGTCACAAAGAGTCAGACATGACTGAACAACAACAAAAAAAATCCACTCTTGTCCTCTCCTAGGTCCTATTTTGTAGATCCCTGTGAAGTGGGAGTCAGTCCCTACCCTCTTTCTGAAAATTAATCACCACAAAGGACTAGGCAGTATGAGGGCCAGGTGCCCAAAGGACAGAAGGGGGACCCTTTCTAAGGATTAGTCCATCTCAAACCATTAAGATCCACCCCTCACTAGAACTGGGAGACTAGGATATACAATTTCTCCAAGCTCCTTCTGATCTTCATGGCATTTGATGCAGCATAAAAAGCCCTGAATTTAGAGTCAAATTCCACTCCGGGGCATATACACCAAGGAGGTCCAAGACAGAAACAAAAGGTTCAATTTATATTGAAATGCTCATGCATTGCTCTTTGTGGTTCCAAAAACTAAAAGCAAAGTGGATGCCCATCAGTTGGGAAATGGTTGGAAAAGTGATGGTATATGAAAATAAAAGAGTATGATCATTATTATTATTATTATGCCTTAAGAAATTATGAAAATGAAGAATTCAGAGAATTCTAGGAAGGTTTTCCTGAACTGATGCAGAGGAAGATAAGCAAAACCAAGAGAATAAAATATACACCTGCAACAATGTAAATAATAATTTTTTAAAAACTCTAAAAGGAGGCTGAACTCTGTTTAATGAACTGATGAACCAATGGCCCAAAGTAGGTACAGAAAAGATGAATATATATCTCCTCCCTCACAGCAGAGAGGAGGGGAACTAACAAGGCAGGATGCTATAGGCAATGTTAGGCAAGGTTTCAATATCAGGGTTTGTTTAATATTAATTGTTTTTTTTACAGTTGTTGTTACAAGGGAGAGTTCAGGCTGAAGGGGCATGGGCAGTACTGGAAACTGACTATGACAAAAGACATCAATAGAACGCATTAAAAAGTCAAAGTCAGAAGTCAGGTTTGAATCTCAGCTCTGTCATTTAAGTTGTTATGGGACCTGGAATGCATCATTTGATATATCTTTCTATGTCTTTCTTTCTTCCTCTCTGTCTCACTGTATCTCTGTATCTCTCTCTGTCTCAGTCTCTGTCTCTCTATCTCTGTGTCTCTGTCTCTATCTCTGTATCTCTGTCTCTGCCTCTATCTCTGTCTCTGTGTCTCTGTCTCTGTCTGTCTGTCTGTCTCTCTCTCTGTGTCCTTTCTCTCTCTCTCTCTCTCTCTCCATCTATAAAATAAACATGTTGGACTATACATGATTACTAAGGTCCTTGCAAACTTTAAAATCCTCTGCTCCTGGGGGACCGGTCATGTGATAAGGAGGAATAACAGACGGAGTATTACATTGGCAGCTACAGAATATGAGAAGTCCCAAAGAAAGGCTTCCATTGCATTGGGTAAACCCTATAGGGAAGACTATAGAAAGAATTCAATACTTTAAGGATTTATCTGTAACTAAGTCACTCTGGATTCTCCTTCCTCTGATACAAATAGACAGTCCTCTGATGAGTAGATGATTTTCAAGAATTGCCGTGGCCAAAAAATTCATCACCAAGGAAACAACTTGACAATAGGCCTCTTCAATGTTAATTAGGCTGGTGCTCAGACAACAAGCATACAGTCTACACTGGGTATTTAAAGCCATTCCAACCTGGTAGGACTTGTAGAATTTAGGATTCACTGGAGCAGGCTTGGAGAACCCAGGGTCATTTCAATGTCCAAGATGAAGCATCTGACTATAGCTTTAATGGGAAAGAATTACACAGGGTGAGAAAAATGGATGAATCATTGTCTGCACCAATAAAGGGAATACCTACACCAATGAAATCATGGATCCATTAAAATATCAGAAAAATTAAAGAAAATTGCTCCCATAGGTTACTGGAACTACTAATTTCCCACTGACTGGGTATAGAAATGAAAGATGTTGCCATTTGTATGGCTTTCAAATTGCCCTGTGATATTGATTCTTATTTGATAAGCTTCGGTGTTCAAGGGCATCACGCAGGATTTTGTTCATTGGAGATCTTCAAGTAGCACCTGGATGGCTAATATGTACAGTATCTTTTTTAATTCCCTCTATAATGTGGTTAGATAAGAATTAACTCCGGTAGCTGTCAAAGATACCTGCCCATGACTGTAGACCAGTGCTCTATAGTTATTTCACAGCAGAGGCCCAGGGAGAGGAAGCAACTTGCCCAGATTCACATGGTTCATTCCTTTAATCAGCTGTAGTAGTTTCATAATGGCACTAAGATAAAACATAACCTCCTCTGTTTAGCATTTACAGCCCTTTCCTATCTTTCTAGTTTCATTGTATGTAATTACTACTCCAGCCAAAATGGACTTCTCTCTGTCCCTTGCAAGCTCTACTCTCTGTCCTCCATGCCTTTGTACTGATGATCTCCATGCTTAGAATGCACTCCCTCCCACATCTCTCTTATTAATTCCTCTCTTCCTTCAAGATGCAGCTCAATCTACTACCATTTCCTCTTGACCCTTTCTCCCAAAATACCTTGTATTAAACTGCTTCATATTTATATACACAGAATAAATGTGTGTATATATATGTGTGTATGTATATATGGTGTGTGTATATGCATATATACTCTCTCCCATTAAAATGTAAGCTCCTTGTAGATACGGATTGTTTCATTCTTTGTACTTGTATCCCCAGTGCCTAACATTGTGTTCAGCCCATGGAAAGCACTTCATAAATGTTTGTTGACTGATTTAAGATCTAGCTCCTTCTAGCTCCTATATTCCATGTACTACTCTGTGTACTAAGGTCTTTTACAAATCCGACATTCTATATGCTAAAGTCTCATCTTCTCTTTCTGTCCTTCTCCTCTTCCTCCTTCTCCTTCTCCTCCTTGCACTCCTCCCTTTTCTTCTCCTTTTTCTCCTCCTTCTTCTCTTCCCTCTCCTTCTCTTATTCATCATCCTCCCTTTCTTTCCCTTCTCCTCCTTCTCCCTTTTATCCTCCTCCTTCTTCTTTCTTCTTTTTCCCTTTCTCTTTTCCTTTCCTTCCTTCCCCTCCACTTTCTTCTAAAACATAAAATGAAAAGACAATTGTTGGCAGCCATGAGACTCAGTTACATTCTCCCATTGCCTGGAAGTTTACGATCTTCTGTGAGTATTAATCCCCAAGTTTTCTCTATCTCCCCCCTTCCTCCCCCAGCCCAAACTAAATACACCAGCAACGCCATTGACTCCAACCACTCCCATGGCCTAAATTTGGATGAAACAAGAGATGAAAAGGACTTTCTGATGGCTGCAGGCCGAGTATGCTTTTAACCAACTGGAAAGTCAGGCAGGAATGAAACACCGGTCTTTATGTGATATCTCTAATACCCACAGCCCCAGAGCAAGCCGGAGGCACTTGGCATGCAGTGATGTCTTCCAGTAAATCTTCACTTTTTCATAACAGTGGAATTAGATACACCAGCAGCCTGGAAATCACTGAAGAACTACAGGAGATTCAACCTTTCAGAAACACTGAACACATCCAGGCAAGTCAGATTTAGGGGAAAGAGCCCAGGATGGCCCATAAGGAAACATGGGTCCGAGCTTTGCTACCTAATTATTGTGTGACCTTGAACAAGTCACATCCTTTCTCTGGATCTTCTTTTCCCTATCTAAAATCAGGAGATTGGTCATGGTAATATATAAGGTTCTTTTTTCAGGTGCCAGAGGGCTTACGCTGCTAGGGACTGAGAGACGAGGGTTTGAAAATTTGTACTTTTTCCAAGATGTCTTCTGGGTGTGCCTCATTACCTGCCATCTTGGGGTAAGGTTACAGGACTGAACAGGAGCTCAATCCGGCCAGAGGAACTCAAATACCAAATAGTTACTGAACTAGACATCTGGACAGAATCCCCTACCTCCTCCATTAGCTGTCTACTGCCTGCAAATCCCCAGTGTTAGCAGGGAGAACCTATGCAGACTGGTGCTACTGCCTTTCACCGACATTGTCCTCAGAGTCATCATAGGGTCAGTTAACATAGGGCTGCAGAGGAAGGGGTTCTAAACCAACTTGCTTTTCCTTTTTCCTATGACCAACATATCCCAGGCTCCTATTTCCCAAATCCCTGGGATTCAGAATTGTTATCTGCTAAGTGGAAAAATCTGGCCTCCCTACTAGCTCTTCACACAATCTTGACCCTAACTACCCAGGCAATTTCTCCTCCTTTCTGAAGAATTTCAGTACCTGACTGGTAGTTTTTGACTCCACTCCAATCACTAACCTGGTACTCAGGAACTTAAATATAGAAGCTGATGCCCCTTTGAACCTGCTGGGCTCTCAGTTTATCAGCTTCCTCTTTGCCCATGACCTACACCTTCATGACATGCCTCCCAATCTATACAGATGGTCATATCTCAGATATCAATGCAGTACTTGGCTATAGCTTCCTGCATGCAGGTAAGTCAACCCAGACAAACTATGTCATTTTTAAAGCATATTGGGAGTCCACAATCCCTCAAAAATGGTAGGACATGTCCTCCCACTGATATGTTTGTTATGTTTGTTTTACTGGAAAACCTGAGGAAACAATTAATTTGAAGCAAAGATACTTAGATAGATAAATGAGAGACAGAGAGAGAGAGAGAGAGAGAGAGAGAGAGAGAGAGAGAACAATTATTAAGCACTTACTATGGACCAGGCACTATGCTAAGCACTGGGAAGACACTTTCTGCTATCAAGAAGCTTGTATATTGGGGAAAAAGAGAGCATAAGTAGGAGTTGGAAACATCATGTTTTGTAGATCGTCTGGAAAATGAAGTAGAGGCCGGCTTCCAAGCAAGAGGTGAAAGTTCACTTATCAGAGCCTAGGGTGGTCTCCAATATCAGAGTTCAGGTTTCCAGTGGGGATGATGACTGGATTGGAGTTGCCATGGTTTGTAGCTGATATCTGGGAAGTAAGATAGTAGAGTAATAAAAGTAGCAAAACTTTCTCCATATTCAGGTATCATAAGTGGGATGAGTGGATGAGTGCATTTGTCTAGGGAACATAGATAGAGGGGCACAAACACTGGGAGAATATGTATCCAGGGTACATACCAGAAGGAGTAGCTCATATCTCTGATACAACCAAGCCACCAAAGTTTTTCTGTGATGTAATTTACAACTTCCACCCCATCTGCTCCATGCTTGACTAGTGTATCTGTCACCAGATGGAATTCCTATAGTCTTGTGACTGGTACTGGCCATGTTCCACTAGGCATATGGTTGCAGACCTTTTCTCTGCTATTGGTTTCTGGCTTCAGCTGAAGTCCTCAGCTGAGGTCCTAACTGTTACCTATAAGAGAAAGAGTGATCTCTGTCCTCATCTTTTAGCTTGGAGTCCTGAGGTTTAAGTTTTAGATCTTTTATTTAGGGAGATGGGCCTTTCATACACCCAGTCATCAGACCAGGAAGATAACTATTTTTCTCTCCACAGGGAGAGAAATCTGTCAGTTCCCAAACTTTTAGCTGAAAGAGCAGAACATTAAAGTCTCAGACTTAAAGATGGAGTCAAATTAAAAGGCATTAATATAACTGTATAACTGATATAACTAGGTCATTAACTTAAGCCACTAGCAATAGAATCAAAATTAACTGCCTACATGCCAATTGACTGGAATATTCAAATAATATTATAGATTCTAAGGCCTTCAGTTCTAATAGTTTTGCACTTATTTGGATCTCTGTGATTCGCAACACATTTATCTCATCCTGGAGTCCTTGAGGCTATATGTTAGTGACTTGTCATGATTTGATACCACAAATGTATTTTGACTCATTTTCTCCTAAAGTTAGGCAAATTCTCTGTTCTTGAGTTATGACTGTTATCCAAGAGATCTCTAGTAGCCCTTTGAAAAGGTACATAATACTTCCCTTACTAGTTAGGATTGTTGGCTAATAAGGAGGAATCTATGCCAGTCAATATTTATACTAACAATTGTTTGATAAATTGATGAATCTGTGTTTCTAACTGACCTAATCTCCTACAGCACAATGTGGAGTGCCTCAGATTATTTGCTTAGACATACCTATATTCAGTTTTTCTTTCCAAAAGGAGAGGTTATAAGAGCTAAGCTTCTTTGTGGCACAGAAAAACTAAGTAGAACTATTAGGCCATTATCATCCTGCTTCTGTTTAACAAAAGTAATGCCTCTGTCCCAAACACCTATCTGACTTAGAGTTAGAAAGTCACTTATAATTTCTTTCAGTTCATGATTGTCAACATATACCCCCTTCAGAATCAATTATAAGGGCTACCTCTCAACAAACCTGTAAGGGCTGTCTAGGTCTAAAACAACATTATTTGCCTCAACCCTCTTCCCCCACCCCTCCCACCACCACCGCCACCAGTATAATGTTCCTCTGGGGTTTCCATGCAAATGAGAGTGAGAAAGGAGGCCCTCCACGCTCCAGTCAAACTGACCTACTTGTATCATTTAAGCTTTCACATTGTATTTTCAGTCTCTAAGTCTTTACCTGGGCTGACCCTAATAACTGAAGAGCACTCCCTTGTCATGTCTACTTTTAGAATGCTAATCTTTCAAAGCCCTAGCACACACCACCTCCTATATAAAGCACTTCTGGAATGTGCCAGTCGTTACTACTATGTGACTCCTGAAATTATTTTGTATTTTCTTATATGGGCACTGGTTACATTTCTCCAACTCAGAAGAATGTAAAAGAAAACAGCCTGAGACACTTCTGATCTTTGAGCAGAGCAGTGCCCAGTCATGGCTTCTAAAGATAGATGATGAGGAAGAGTTCCCACTTCTCAACAGAGATGTAATGGGGAGAAGGGCAGAATGACACATGCCTTTTCATACACAGCCAATATGTCTAATAAAAATGTTAGTAATATATTTACATGTATAAACTTTCAGAGTTAGAAGGGATCTCAGAAGGCATTTAGTCCTATAAGAACAGTAACGCATTCCTAGAAAGTGGTCATCTAGCTTCTGATTGAAGAACTCCAACAGTGAGGGCCTCACTGCCTGAGACAACCCAATTAACTTTTGTTGGTTATTGTTGGTGTTGAGTTGTTTCAGTTGTGTCCAACTCACTGTTATTCCATTTGGGGTTTTCTTGGCAAAGATACTGGAGTCGTTTGTCATTTCCTTCTCCAGTTCATTTTACAGATGAGGAAACTGAGGCAAACAGGGTTAAGTGACTTGCCCTGGGTCATACAGCTAGTAAGTGTCTGAGTGAGGATTTAAACTCAAGAAAATAAGTCTTCTTGACTCCAGGCCTGGTACTCTATCTATTGCACCACTTAGCTACCCTTTACCTGTTAAGAAGTTTTTTTTGGGGGGGGGGTTTTAAATGAAGTGAAATTTTTATACCTGTAGCTTCTATCTATTATTGATATAATAATATTATAATATAATACTGTAATATAATAATACTATATAGTATATAGTACTATATATAGTATATGTACTATATAATACTATATATATACTATGTAATACTATATATACTATAATACTAATATATGCTAAAATATAATAATATATAGTACATTATAGTATACTATATCATAATACTATAATATAATAATAGGCTAGGATTTACATAACTTTAAGGTTTGCAAACTACTCTACAAATGTTATCTCATTTGACTCTCACAATAATCCTGGGAGGTAGATAAAATTATTATCCCAACTTAAAAATGAGCAAACTGAGGATGACAGAGCTTAACTGAGTTGCCCAGAATCACACAACTATGGTAATGATAATGATAATAATAATAATAATATAGCATTTACATAGGGCTTTAAGTTTGGCAAAGTGCTTTACATTTAACTCATTTATTTATTTATTCCCTGGGATTAAGAAAAACAAGCCTAAGACCTTTCCCCAGATCTAGGCAGATGCTTGAGTGTAAGTTGAAACATGCGCTTTTGCCACCCCCATGACTTACTTCTTCAATGTAGCCAAAACTATGTCTGAGAATCTCTGCATCTGGACCTTGGCACATTATCCCATGCACACATGGCATTCTTCTTTAGAACCACTCACTAACGAAAACAGTAACTCAGCGTTAATTAAAGGACGAAAACAATTGTTGACATTTTTGTATCACTTTAAGACTACAGAGAATTTGATATTCTTTGATCTCATCTGCTTCTCAGCACATCTCCATGAGGTGCAAGAATTTTCATCTCCATTTTACAGATGAGGAAACTGAGGCTGCCCACCAAGGACTTCCCCCTCCAGGAAGGCTAGTTTTCAAATAAAAGTATGAAGAAATGCATTCCTTGCAATAGCCCTCTTGGTGTTCGAGGCTCATTAGACCCATTTTACAGAAGAGAAAACTGAGGCGTTGAGAGAAAAGGGGCTTCCTTTAGGTCACATAGTAAGCCAGTAACAGAGCTAAGATTAGAACCCTGGTCTCCTAATTCCCAGTCTAGGACTCTTTCTGTTGCACCACTGTAATAATGTAACAATGCTCCCAAAAGAAAGAAAAAAAGAGATCTCTAAATCCCCGGGGCAGCTAAGAGGAGGGAAATCATGAGAGGAAAGGAGCTAAGTGAAGTTATTTTTGCTTTTTTCCCAACAAAATGATCCTATTTTCTGGCTTGAGAACATACCTGGTATAATTTCTCATCATTTTCTCTATAAGAATGCATAAAATACCAATTTTCCCCCTCAAAATGACTGTGATAAAGGACTAGGCAGGTCACAAAGTGTAGTGAATTGGGCAGCCGTTTTCTCATTTTATGAGCAGGTGGAACACTCTCCTGGGTTAGCTAGCAATGAAGACCGGGGATATTCCTACACCAGAGAGCCTCACAATGAAGGATTGGTGTTCCTCCTTTGGGGGAGCTGATGTAGCTAAGGTCTGTTTGGCCCTAAAGACCAGAGGGCTAACGAGTTAACATAGTACTCAGCACCTCTGGTCTTGGTGGGGGTATGAGGAAAGCTTGGTAGGAAGATATCCCCATGCCGACCCCATTCTGACTAGAAGACAGATATGACCTGTCACATCATGTCAGAGCTCTGAACTAGAGAGACCATTGGTTAATCCTATGGAGAAATTCAGATGCTCTTACTTAAGGCACTGGGTTTCTATCAGATGGTAGCAAATTTAATCAATCAAACAAGCAAACATTTTTAAGAGTACATGTAGACACAGTACTAGATACTGACTGGATGTGAAAAGACAAAAACAGGAGAGTTCCTGCCCTCAGAGAGTTTGTTTTCTATTATGGGAAATGACACATTCACATATAAGGAAATACCAGATAGATATGTAAAAAATGTGAAGTTATTTCAGGAGGAAGTGGCTAGTTCCTAGGAGTAGAGGAAGGTATCAGTCAGTCAACAAGCATTTATAAGTGCTTACTAGCTACCAGGCACTGAGTAGGTGCACACACACCTCATTCCCCCAAGGAACTCACATTTTAATAGCAGAGACAACATGTAAATGATTAGGTACATTTAAGATAGATACAGAAAGGTAGCTATATTTCAGAAGGAAAGGCACTAGCAAGTGAGTGAGGGAAAGCCTGAAAATTCTCATAGAAAAGATAACGCTTGAGTGAGCTGAGAAATAAACTAAGGATTCTAAGAGGAAGAAGGAGGAAGTAGTACATTCCTGGCTTGAGGGATAGCCAGAGCAAAGTGCAGAGAGAGGGGATGGAATGTCAAGTTCAATTGTTTCAGCATGTCCAACTCACCATGACCCCATACTGGAGTTTGTCATTTCCTTCTCCAACTCATTTTACAGCTGAGGAAACTGAGGCAAATAGAGAAGTAACTTGCCCAGGATCACACAGGTAGTAAGTGCCAGATTTGAACTCAGAAAGATAAGTCTTCCTGATTCCAAGCCCAGGGCTCTATCCACTGTACTACTTGGCTACCCTAGAATGTCAAGTATGAGTAAGTGAGAAGTCCAGCTTGGCTAGACCAAAGAATGAATGATGGGCATGATATATAATAAGCCTGGAAAGGTAGGATGGTGCCAGGTTGTGAAGGGCTTTAAATAAGTTTATATTTTATCTCACTAGTACTAGGGAGTCACTTAAGTTTATTGAGCAGGGGAGTGACTAGGTCAGTCTTGCCATTTTGGATTATCACTTTGGCAACTGAGCGAAGGATGAATTGTAGAGGAGAAAGATCCAAGGCAGGGAGACCAATCAGGAGACTTTTGAAATACTCTAGGTAAGAAGTGAGGAGGGCCTGATGGTTACCATATGGGTACAGAGAATGAGACAGGTACAAGAGATGTTGTAGAAGGAGCTAGAATCGACAAGATTTGGCATTTAATTGTCAATTGAGGTGAGAGAGAATAAGGAGTCAGAGATGACTTCAAGGTTGAAAACTCAGTTGACTCCAAATTCATTGGTTCTTTCTGCTATACTACTTACATATTATTTACTATGATAGCTATTCATGCGTGTGTCATCCCCCTATCAGAGAGTACTCTCTTCAGGAGAACACTTGAAAGATAAGAGGAAGCTTGGAAGATCACTGGATTTGGGGTAAAGATAATGAGTTTTGTTTTGGAAATGTTGAGTTTGAGATGCCTAGGGGGCATCCATTGAGAAACATCTCTTAGAGACTTGCTGATGCAGGACTAGATTCAGGAGGGAGACTATGACTGGATAAATGGATCTGGAGGTCACCTGAACAGAGATGATCATTGAGCCCATTATCAGGGATCTGATGACATTATAAAAAGAGGGAGACATTGTGAGGTGAGAAAAGAAGAGGTCCCAGAACCAAGCACTTGAAGGTCCACCCACCATTAGGGAAGCAGGATATGCAACTCCTCAGGACTAGAATTCAGCATGTAAGCCCAAACCTATTCCACATATTCTGAAGTATGGTGTCTTTCTGACTCAGCACAGGCCTGCTGTTAGTCATCGGGACACACGAGAAATCCAAAGCAGATTCACTTTCCTTGTGTATAGAGCTGGCCTTGACACTCTTCTGCTCAAAGTAGTGCTCAAAGTACCTCATTATGTGCAAATTCAAGGCAACAATCTTATGCCAATGACTTTTCCACCCTTACTTTATATTCTGATCTTCCATATGTTTTATGTTCTAGCCAAGCCTGACTTTGCATTGGGCCTTTGTTCTCTATAGTTAGAACGACTGCTCCTTCTCATTCCTCCACCCAAACTCCACCTTTAAGCCCTAGTTACAGGCCACACTGACTCCCAGAAGCCTTTTCTCCCTTACCCCCAAGGTAATAATGACTTCTTCTCGCTCATTTCACAGGCAGATAAGTGGTGCTGTGTCTGAAGCACTAGACTTGGAGTCAGGAAGACCTGAGTTCAAATCTGACTTCAGTTACTTCTTAGATGTGAAACCCTGGGGAAGTCACTTTACTTTGGTCTGCCCCAGTTTCCTCATCTGCAAAACAGGGACTGTAATAGCACCAGTCTCCCAGTGTTGTTGCAGGAATGAGGATGAAATAATAATTGTAAAGCAATTTGTATACCTTAAAGTGCTATATAAAGGCTAGCTATTACCAGCACCCTGCTTGCACCTCTCTGATATACATAAGGGATTTAAGCTGAAAAATATCTTGCCAGTAAATAAGGAACACTCATTTTAGAGGAAAAAAAGACCGAGGTCCACAGAAGTTAAGTTATGTGACCCAGGGCACTCAAGACTTTAACAGCAGAGACAATACTCAAACTCAGGACTCACTGATTCCAAATCCATGTGTTCTTTACATACGCCATTATATTATTTTGCATTATAGCTCTTTGTGTATGGGTCACTGCCTACTAGAAAGTGAGTTCATTAATAACGTAAATGGTGCTGCTGTGTCACCATTTTCATCTCTGTAGGGACTCTAGGGCCTAGGAAGTCTTCCACAGAGGGTGACAGATGGACCAGAATTTGTGAGACGCACCACTGGGAGAAAAATTCTCCCAAACGCTTCTAGGACAAAGAAGTCACAGAAGCCGTGCTACCCTGAGTCCTTTGCCTCTTGGGGGGCAAGGAGTCAACACACAAGGTGAGAGCAGAGTGAGATCTATACACTACAGCATCCACAGTTCTCTGGTTTGCTTCCTTCTATAATCCTTGAAATTCAGACTTCCAGCCATCCCTGGGGAAGATACGAACTACCAAGATGTGGGGCTGATGCTGCAGCAGCTGCTGCTCTCAGAGACGTGAGCATCCAGGACCCTGAGAGTGACAAAGGCCCTGAAGAGGCATTGGGAGAAGTCCTGCTCCTAGAACAGAAACAGAGACTGGGAACCAGGAGGAGAAAACAAAATTGTTTCAGGTCGCCGGCTACTGTGAATCTCATTGGGCTGATGAGCAGGAAAGTTGGTTTCCTTCATTGTCATCCTTCTATTTCCTTGTTTCAGGTTCTGAGATAAGATAAGGATGCCTTTCCCTAATTCCTTTCTTAGAAGTTGGGTATTTTGATTGAGAGTCCCCCATATTCAAGTATCTGAGATGGCACCTCAAAAGAGGTTTAGCAATGGGCTGGAGGCCAATGCCTCCATAGAGGGATATTGAACATTTCATTTTCACTTTAATCTATGCACTATAAACTATATAAGCATAGCATGTTGAGTCTCTGTATCCTATGTATGATTGCTGTGAACCAGGAAACTGGAGGAACAGGATCTCAGATGGGAAGAGGGTTCATAAGCTAGGTAGAGAGAGGAGATTTTATATTTTAATATTTTTGAGCAATATCCTACTTCATTCCCTAAACTAACTTCAGTCATGATCTTCAGGGGTTCCAAATTCCTCAGTGTTACCCCTGACTGGTGGGCTTGGCAGGGGAAAAACAGTCTAGGCATTTTCAGGCTGAGAATCCTCTGGTGACCAGCAGGTATACATACTACAGCCTCTTAGGAAGGCCATCCCATTCATTTGCCAGAGTGAGATTAATGAGGTCACTCCATAGGTGGATAAGTAGTAAGTACCATATACTAGCCAATTTAGATATCGCATTTCCTCAATAACTGTCTAGAACAGAAACAGGGTACCTTTCTATAGGTTTAAAGAAGGCAATACAACCCAAGGGCCCCAGGTTGGGAAGGACAGTGTCACATATGTCGCAATTTATTGTGACATATTTATATATTTCATGTATTTATAGTATTCCAGATTTATTCAACTGTTTCCCCACAACAACCCTATGAAGGAGATAGTACAAGTATTATTAGCCCTATTATACAGATAAGAAAAATGAGACTCCAAGAGAATTCAGTCATTTGCCCAGTATCGCATACCTAGCATCAGAGCTAATTAACAAAAAACTTTTTACCTCCTTCCAGGTCCAGGGGTTGTTCCACTATGTCTGGACATCACACTCCTTGAAGGAATACTACAATAGTTTCCTTGAGCTTGTTTTGCCTATAGGAGGTACTTAACATTTGTTTAATTGAATCATCTTTGGAGAGGTATCCAAGGACACTCACCTAGCTGAATGTGAAAAATGCTACCTTAAACCCAATCCTTATTGCTGAAATAGATCCCCAATCAAAAAGATCAAAAACAAACAGGACCCTCCCCTCACCCCTTTTTGGTTACAAGGGCTGTGAGGATGATAGTTTAATTTAAGAAAGAAATACAATAATAATCACCACCTGTTCTGTTGATGAGAGAACCATCTGGTGCATTCTGAAGAACCATAAATGCCAAGATGTATCTATTATGAGATTGCTTTGTGTGCCCAAGGGGCTGTGTTTCCATAGAATTCCTTAGAAATCACTTATTCCCCACCAAACTCAGGGCCATAGGATTCAGAGCTTTATAACAATGGACATAGGATGTTTGGGCATTAAAATGTCAGAACAGGAAGGGGACTTAGAGATCACCTAATCTAACTTCCTTATCTTACAAAGGAGGAAACTGAGGCCCAGCGAGAGGAATAGGTCTTGCTAAGATCACATCATGAATACATGGCAGAGGTCAGGAGATTCAAATTCCCTACAGTAATGCCAGCAAGACATGGTTCCTTCCTTCTTAATCTATTCTATTAAGGCAGCTGGGTGGTGAGGGAATAGAGCACTGGGCCTGGAGTAAGGAAGACCTGAGTTCAAATCCAGATTCAGACACATACTAGCTGTGTGACTGTAGACATTTAACCTCTAATTTCCTCAGTTTCTTCATTTGGAAAATGAGGATAATATTGATTGTGGGCGGCTAGATGGCACAGTAGATAGAGTGTAGGGCCTGGAATGAGGAAGACTCATTTTCTTGAGTTCAAGTCTGGCCTCAGACACTTACTAGCTATGTGACCTTGGGCAAGTCACTTAACCCTGTTTGCCTTAGCTTCCTCATCTGTAAAATGAGCTGGAGAAGAAAATGGCAAACCACTCCAGTGTCTCTGCCAAGAAAACTCCAAATCGGGTCATGAAAAGTCAGACATGACTGAAGAATGACTGAAAAATAACAACCTTCCAGGATTGTTGTAAGAATCAAATGAGATAATATTTGTAAAATGCTTAGCATGATGCCTGGCATGTAGTCGGTGCTTAATGAATGATCATTCCCTTCTCCAGCACCTCGTTGCCTCTCTGGTAGCTCTTGTCACAGTTTGCCTTATATTAACATTGTATGTCTATGTCCACATGTCCCGCCAACCATAGCATTAGTTCCTTCAAGGTACAGACTATATACGTTATGGCAAGTAGCCTAAGGCGAAGCAGCCATATATGTTGGAAGAGAAGCTATGTAGGAGACAGGATACCAGGGTCTGAATCATATCAGGGACAGTCATGGACAAGTCACATAACCTCTCCAAAAATGTTGTTCAGTCATTTTTCAGTCATGTACAACTTTTTCTGACCCCATTTGGGGTTTTCTTGGCAAAGACACTGGAGTGGTTTGCCATTTCTTTCTCCAGCTCATTTTACAGAGAGGTTAAGTGACTTGCCCAGGATCACACAGCTAGTAAGTGTCGGAGGACAGATTTGAACTTAGGAAGATGAATCTTCCTGATCCAGGCCATCACTGTCTCCACGGCACCACCTAACTGCCTCAGTTTCTCCATCTGCAAATTGGGGTTACCAGTCTGCATCGATAGAGGAGGTTTCCACATTGGGAGCTATCTACCCTACCAAAATCACTGGTCTTAATCTCCTCCTTCTTCCCTTCCTGCAAATAATAGGAATAGTAATCCTCATAGAGCCACTGAGGAGAAAACTTTTTGTAAGCTTTAAAGTGCTTAGAAATGTGTGTAAATTTCCAGGAAATCATCCCTGACCACTCCAGCCCAAAGGGACTTTTCCCTCCTTTGAACTCCTATAGTACTTACTGTATGCTCAGTTTTTCACTTTTTCCTGTGTGGGAACATTTTAACTCTACGCTCCTGGATGTTAGGGACTGTTGTCTTATTTGTCTCTTATCTCTTTACTCAGCCCCAAACTCCCAACAGGAGCTTAATAAGCATTCTTGACTGACAGGCTCAGATGGCTAAAGCTCAGCATGGAAAAAGCTTTGTATTGGGAGTCAGAAAATCTGGATTAGATTCTTAGCCCTGTGTGACCTTGACCAAGTCATTTCCTCCGGGCTTCAGACTTATCTGTAAAATGAAGAGGTTGAACTGAATGATCTCTATGGCCCCTTCCAGCTCTGACATTCATGTTCTAAGGGCCCTCATCAATATGTACTATCAATTTATTCTTGGCCTGATGTATTTTCTGTTTATTTTTAAATTAAATTTGATTGTTATCTTTTGTTTTAACATCACTCCCTTTTCCCACACACTGGCTGTGTGACCTAGATGGCTCCTAGAGAGCCATCACATATAAGAAAAAAATAAAAAGAAGAGGAAAAGGGAGTTCAACAAAAGTTATCAACACATTGAAAAACTTTTGATAAAATATGTTGTGTTCCACATCCACAGTCCCCTACTTCTGAAAAGCAGCAGGAAGATGTTTAGGACTAATTTATAAGGCTGAGTAATTTAGCCTAAAAACTAAAAAGAAAGGCAGCTCTTAGGATCAACTGCTCTGATAGGTGTTGAGCCTGGAAAATCCTGTCTGAATCTGTATCTCCTCAAGACAACAACTGCCTTGCAGTGACTTGGGAAACCGGCTGCCTTGCCTTCATCCCTACCCCCCAACTAGGGAAACACATAGGCAGCCAAAACAGATAGAGATTCTAACTTCTGTTTCTAGCCAACATAAGCAAAACTTGTCTAGTGGTCATTTCCAAGCCTGGATTAGTATCACAGAGGGTTTATCTAGCAGTATATAACTTATATAGATGATAGATACAGAAGGAACTTTGAAACAGAGTAGATGCAATATCAGGACTGAAAAGGATCATAGAATTAATTTCTTAGTGCAACCTCTTTAGCTTATGCAGAAGGAAATCAAGACTTGGAGAAGGGAAACAAGTTACCTGAGGTCACATGCCAAGACTATTGGCAGAGCTGGAACTAATGGATTTCAAAATGGTGGTCATCTTTAGTAATGAATTTATTAATTCATTTGTTTAGCAATAATTTAGCCTCTATTGTATACCCAGCAATGTGGAAGAGAAGGGAGTAGAAAGTGTCATCCTTTCCCACCTTCCAGTTTAAAAAAAAATCAGACATTCTAGAATCTAAAGAATGCAAAGCAATAGACTTGATGAGCAAGGACTGGAGTTAATCAGGGAAGATTTCCTGTAGGAGGTGGAACTTGAACAGTCTTTGAAGGATGACTTCAATCTGGATTGGCAGAGATGTGCTAAGAGAGTATTCCGGATCACAGGTTTATAGAATTAGAGATGGAAGGGACCTTACACGCCATTTAGTCAAACCATTTCATTTTACAGATGAGGAAACTGAGGCTTAGAGAGGTTAAACAATTCACCCAGGGTCACATGGCTTGTACACATCTGAGGTGGAAGTTGAACTCTGGGTCTTCCTAATTTCAGGTCCAGCAATCTATGTACCACACCACCTAGCTGCCTTTATGAAAGAATGAAGTGTTTAAGAGTAATTGGAAGGGGGGCAGCTAGGTGGCACAGTGGATAGAGCACTAGTCCCAGAGTCAGGAGGACTTGAGTTCAAATCTGGTTCAGACACTTACTAGTTATGTGACCCTGGACAAGTCACTTAACTCTGATTGCCTTAAAAAAAAGAGTGATTATGGGAAGAAGACTAAAACTTAATGAGTATTGTCTTTGGGATCCAGGATAACATACCATTCCTTTTCCCTGGACCTAATCACAGGTTACAATTAATAGCCTGATGCAGTGGAAACAAAATGGGATTAGGTGGTCAAGAGAATAAAAGTAGAATTCTGGTTCTGTCATTTCATGATACTGGGACACTAAAACCTCTGTGGATCTCAGTTTCCTTCATTTTAAAATGAGGATAACAGTCTCTGACCTCGTAAGATTATCATGAGGATCTAAAGAGGGAAGTAATCTGGATGTACATTGAAAAAGTCTTGAGCTTTCTAAAACATAAGGTAATATTTGTTATTTGAAAGGGCAGACATTGTTTCACAGATCATTTTTAGACATATTTCCACATTAGTCATGTTGTGAAAGAATAATCAGAACAAAAGGGAAAGACCAGAAGAAAGAAAAAAAGGAGAGAAAATGGTGTACTTTGATCTGCATTCAGACTCAATTGTTCTTTCTTTGGATATGAATAGTATTTTCCAACATGAATCTTTTGGAATTTTCTTAGATCATTATATTGCTGAGATGAGCTAAGTCTATCAAAGTTGGTCATCATACAATGTTCCTGTTACTGCATATAATGTTCTCCTGGTTCTGCTCACTCCACTCAGCATCAGTTCATGTAAGTCTTTCCAGGTTTTTCTCACAGATCATTTTGAAGGCTACGTAATCCTCATGCCCCTTGAAGTATTGGGGACAGATGGCTCACTCCCAATCATTCATTCATTCATTTGTTCACTTGTTCATTCAACAAGCATTTTATCTACTGTGTCCAGTACTGTGCTGGGTGGTAGGCCTGAAACTGAGGCAGAACAAGGAACCACTTTTCAGCAACTTAGAAAGAAAGTTCCCTTCCTGTAGTTAATTAAGGAGGCTGAGTTCACAGTCCTGGGGAAAGAACATTGGTCCAATGACATGGACAGAGATGATGGTCCAGCTCCCATTTTTGGAAACAGCATTGTCTCCCTCTCCCTAACACATGGATTCCCAGCCTGAGCCTTCAGCACAATGGGCAGATAGCCAACCATCTCAGTGAAGCAGGCGGTGAGATCCCAGCTCAGTGGCCATGTCTGAGAAACAACAATAATCTTTTGGAGGTAAGATATAATCATAGAGTCTCGAAAACTGAACTTATCACATTTGCAGGTGACATAAAGTTGGCAAGAATAGCTAAAACACTAGATAACTGAGTCAGTAGCCACAAAGATCTCAGCAAGCTAGGAGATTAAGTTATATCTAATGAAGGGAAATTTAATAGGAAAAAATATAAAGTCTCACACTTGGATTTTGCAAGTACAAGATGGGTGAAGCAGGATGAATGGCAGTTCATCTGAAACAAGATATGGAGGGTTTAGTGGACTGCAAGCTCCATGTGAGTCAACAGTATAACATGGAAGCCAAAATAAAGCTAATGGGATTTTGAGCTACATAAAGAGACATCTAGTTTCTAGGAATCAGGAAATGGCAGTTCTGTTTTACTCTGTCCTTATGAAGGAACCAAGAAAGAAAATCCAATTCCAATATGATTTTCACCAACAGGAAGTAACCTGATTGTTGGTGAGGAAATGATGGAAAACTTAGGAGGAAGTGACCACTCCCTTTTAGAGTATGTGCTAGAGAAAGAAGAAAAATCTGGACATAGTCTGACATGCACCCTAGATTTTGAGAAAGCATTTTCCAAAATGTTCAAAGAAAAGACAGATAGGACCCTATGAAGTAAAATGCTTCAGAGGAAGTCAACCTAGGAGGAATGGAAGATACTTAAGAATAACATGTTGAAGATACAAAGGGAAACAATTCCTTTGAGGAGAGAAAATGAGATTTGTCTGAAGAGATCAGTGTGGAAGCACAGAGAATTCACCAACTACCTCTAGTTTTAAAACAAAATGTGCAAAAGATGGAAGCAAGGACAGATAACAGAAAATAAATACAAATGTGGTATAGTATTATAAAAGTAGTATCAGAAATGCTAAAGATCAGAATGAACTGAGGCCAGTGAGGGAAGTTAAGGACAAAATGGGGAGGGTAGTAGGCAAAGAATGCTGTAGTTATGTTGGGAGAGGGAAAAAAAAGAGGATTGAAGAAGAAATAGTATATTTATTTGGGGTGGATGGGACAATGATAATTGACAGCAGAAAAAAAGTAGAGCTACTTAATTCATATTTTGTTTCTGTTTTCTCTGCAAAGGAGAATAGCCTGTACAATGGAAAAGAAAACAAAAGATGACTAAAAAAGAGTTGATGCCCAAGATAAGCAAGGAGACTTAGGATGCATATCCACTTTTGATGTATTCAAGTCACCTGGCCCACATGAACTACCTCCATTAGTTCCAAAAGATTTGGAATCTAGGACTGCCATGGGTATTTGAAATATCATAGAAAATGGGACCACAATATTTGAAAAGGACAAATGTCTTGATTAAAAAAAAAAAGGAAAGGGAACAGTCTACAAGCTGTAAATCAATGAACTTCGATTCCTGGAAAAATTCAGGAATGAATCATTAAAATGATGATTGCTGAACATCTGGAGAGGAAAGCAATGATTCCACAGAGCCAGTCTGACTTCTTCAAGAACAAGTCATGCCTATCAATTGGGGAATGGCTGAACAAGTTGTGCTATTTGATTATGATGGAATACAATTGTGCTATAAGAAATGATAAACAGGATAGTTTCAGAATAACCTGGGAGGATTTGCATGAACTGATACAAAGTGAAGTGAACAGAACCAGGAGAACATTGTACACAGTAAAAACAATACTGTAGCAGTGATTAAATATGAAAGAATTAGCTAATCTGATCAAGACAATGATTCGAGCCAATTCCAAAAGACCCATGACGAAAAATGCTATCCATTCTGGGGAGAGAGATCTAATGAATTAAAATGCAGATTGAAGCATATTTTTTCACTTTCTTTATTTTTCTTGGGGTTTTTTTGTGCATGCATGTGTTCGTGTCTTCAAGAACAGTCTGGGAAACGACTTGTCTGGGATTCCTTTAGTTATGGGTTGGACTCTCAAATTCTGTGATTCTGTGACTTGTTCAGTTGATCCCCAGAAAGCGGTACCAGAAACAATGGGCAGAAATTGTGAAGATGCAGCTTTAGCCTTGGTGCCAAGGAAAAGAGGATCACAACTCCCAAACAATTAGAGCTAGCCATAAGTGAAGTGTGCTATTTAGGGAGGTAGAGGTTCCCCTTCCTATGGGTTTAAGCAGACATGCTGCAGCAGAGAATCTTTTCAGGTATGATTTGGATTAGAGGATTACTGGGTTCCCTTCCAACTCTGACATTCTAGTGATCTATGGACTGAAACATGACAATGACTTTGGATCTTGGGGAAAAACACAAACAAAAACCTTCTATCGAGTTTCATCAATCTCTTCTCGTAATTACAAATCCATCCTTCCTTTCCCCGCACATCCCTCCCTCACCCACCTACAGACATATCCAAGGCTAGGTTAACAGATAAGTGTGAAAGAATGTGGAATTGAATGAAAGTCAGCAATTCCTGGATCCCAGGGCCTTCTTTTCCATTCACTCAAAGTATGACTTTTGGCAGCCACTTAATCATGAGCATTTAATAACCACCTATTATGTGAGAGGTAAAGTGTCAGGCACTGGGGATACAAAGCCAAAAATGAAACCACCCCTGTTGTCAAAGAGCCTACGTTCCTGTTATTCAGGTTCTTTATCTGTGAAATGAGGGAACATGACTGAAATTACCAAGGGTCATTTTCAGCTCTAACAACTTGCGTTCTATGGCCCCTTCCAATTCTAACATTCTGAATTATAAGTCCCGCAGAGGCCAAGTGAAATAGTTTTCATTTCTTTTCCACTGGAAAGCCCTTAAATCAGGGGTTCTTAACCTTTGGCATCCATGTCGAGTCTATAGACCCCTTCTCAGAATTATGTCTTAAATACATAAAATAAAATACATAAAATTACAAAATAAGTCATATATATGTATGTGTGTATGAATGTGTGTGTGTGTGTGTGTGTGTGTGTGTGTGTATGGGGGTGGGGTTCTATGGACCTCAGGTTAAGATCCCTTGCCTTAACATAATATTCCATGAACCTAGGAATAATATATAAATCTATGAAAGGTCAGTGTGATGTGATTTCAGTTGCCCTGGGGACCACCCATTCCCCCCAAAGTACCTCTCTTACTGGTTTATCCCAATGCTTGGAATTCCACCATTAGAAGTAATTCTTTCACATTAAAGCATTGCTGGGTCCAGCCTTCATCTTCTGACATGTAAATTCCTCCTGAGGAAGAGCGTGTTATAAGCTACAAATTTACCTATGACTTCATTTATAATATTCTTTTGTCTTGCCAACTAGCTAAGATCCTAGCCCTAAAGAATAGAAGTTTGGACTGGAGGAACAATGATACTAACAACAGCAACAACAATAATAGAGTGCATTTATTTATTTAACATTTCAGTTATGAGAAGGATCTGTGATTTCCTCAGTATTAGGAACTCCCAGTGTGGGAATTATCTTCACCAACACAGATGGTAACTTCTAGAAATTAATAACTAAGAAGATCAAGAAAGGCCTTACATAGGAGGTGATGACTGAGTTGTGCTTTGAAGCAAGATAGGGATTCTAAGAAAAAGAAGTAAGGAGAGAGGGCTTTCCAGATTGCAGGGGTGGCAGATGCAGGGGAGAGGGGCAAGAGATCAGAGGTGCAGAACCTGGACAGAGCATAAATGAAAGATATAATATTATATGTGGGGAACAGCTAGCATGCTTGTTGGACTGGAATAGAGAGGATAAATGAGAATTAATCTGAAATCATATTGTAAAGGTAGGTGGAAGCCATATTATGGAGGGCTTACAATACCTGATTGAAGGGTTTGTATTTGTAGTATAGGCAAGCAACGAAAGGGAAATGGAAGATTTTTGAATAGGGGAATGACATAGTCAACAATATGTTTAGAAATATCAATTTGCCAGTTATGGAGAAGATAGATTAGAGAAGGGAGACTCTGGGAAATGTACCCAGTTCTATTTTGGACGTGCCATTCTTGTGATGTGTCCATGGGACATCCAAGGAGAGATTTCAAGCAAGCAGTTGGTAATGTGGGATTAGAATTCAGGAGAGAGGAGAGAAAGTAGTTTATTGTAGTCTTCTCTAGTAGGAATTTGCAGTTCAAAAGGTGATTGCTAGGCCCAGTGATACTTTAAGAAAGAGAGATGATTCTCTAATGGTAAAAATCAAGGCATTGTGAGAAGCCAAAGAGGGAGACAAATTTAGTAGCACTGTATGGAGCAGAAGGGATGGAGATTTGATGAATCCATGATCTCAAGGGCTAGGGTACTCCCTCCAGCGATGTGGATCACAGCCCATCCAGTGCAAAATCTTGCCCATGTGTGTCCACAAATCATCCATAGCAGTTGTACTCAATGGCAAAAACAAGCCTTTATTAAGCACCTACTATATGCCAGACACTGTGCTAAGGGCTTTACAAGTATTATCTCATTTGATGCTCACAACAACCTTGGGAGGGAGGTGCTTTATTATTATTATTCCATTTTACAATTAAAGAAATTGAGGCAGGTTAAGTGAGTTAGTTTCACAGCTAGTAAGTTTCTGTTTTGAATTTGTCTTCCTGACTCCAAACCACCTAGTTGCCTCAATGCACTGGAGGTGTAGGTCTCATAATATCTTGGTGGCTTTGGCATTCTGGCAGTTTCCCTTCTATACTTATCAACTGTCCTGGCAATGCATGTTCTTGATGCTGTATTTTTTGCCACTTCTTTCACATGACATTCTGTAAATGTGCTGTCACTAGTGTACCTCTCCACTGCCTTCTGGGTAACCAGTCATTGTGACTCCTCTGAGATCATGGTGTTCCATGATTCACAGACATAAAGCATCACTGGGAAGAGAGTGGTCTTAAAAACAACAACAACAACGTTTCTTTATGACAAAGATCAAAATTATAAGCACCCACACAAATCCCCAAAAGCAATCCTGTCTAGTCTCTTCATTCTATACCCAGAATCACAGGACTTATGAGTTAGAAGGGACTTCAGCAGTTATGAACTCCAACTCATGCATGAAAGGAATTCCCATTAGTGAAACAGCTAGGTAGTACAATGGTTAGAGCTCTGGGCTTGGAGTAAGGAAGACTTGTGTTTAACTGCCTCAGATATTTTTAATTGGATGACCCTGAGCAAATCACTTAACTACTCTCAGTCTTAGCTTCTTCATCATTAAAGTGAGAGGGTTGGATTTGAAGGCTTCTAAGGTCCCTTCCACCTCTAAATCTATTCTATCAGGTTAAGTGGTTGTCTGGACTATGCCTGAAGACTTCCACAGAGGGGAAACTCACTACTTCTTAAGGCAGTTCATTCCATTTATAGACTACTCTTAATTGTTAAGCCTAAGTATGCCTCTTTGGCACTTCCGTCCATTGCTCCCAGCTCTGTGCCCTGCGGGCCAAACAGAATAGGTCTACTCCTTCTTAGATAAGACAGCCTTTTAGATATTTGAAGACAGCTGGCATCCCTTCCCTTCCCCCACCTCCTTGGATCTTCTCAGGAGTGGGATAACTGTACCTTGCAGGTCATTTTAGAAGTTCAGAATATGGGGTACATTGAATCTGATATTCCTACCCAATGGGGCCCAACTTGCTAGCGTGAGTTAAGAAAGGGAAGATGGCTAAAATGGGTATTATGCAGGACCGGTGCATTTTTAACCTCAGAGAAGAGAATATACAGATGGGAAATGATTTCTATCTTCAAAAAATGAGGCTGTTGACCCACATAATCTCAAAATTCCCTTCTACCTCTAAAGTCTACAAGGTAGTTGGAAGGCTGTGGAGTAAAAAAGGGAATCAGGTTGTTGTGAATGGTCTTAGCAGGATTAGGATCAATATGGGAAAGAGAAGTGGAGTGGCAAGGAAGATAGACCATGTTGACATTAGGATTAGGAAAAACTTCCCAATAACGAAAGCTCGAAAGTAAAGTTGAGGTGACTCATTAAGTTGTTGATGCAGTTTAGGGGTTCACAACACATGAGTCCTGCCCGAAAGAATTCAACCCAAGCCTTCTTTCAGCCAAAGACAAGGTTTATTAGAACATCCATCATATTGGGCAGACTCTTAAGGAATCTGAACATGGGTAAGCAGTGGCTCAATTATAAGAATCTAAGCAGTGGCTAGATGTTAAGAATCCCAGCAGTGGCTAGATTTTAAGAATCTAAGCATCTTAATGGAGACAAGATGGACCTTATACACAGAAAGACTATGGGAGAGATCTAGGAGTGGCCAACTGGTCTATGAGGTAATAGAATTCCAGCGACCTGGACCGCATGGCCAAGGGAGAATGGAGAAATGGCCTGGGGCCATAGGGAGGTCCATAATGAAAGGCCAGTTGATGGAATTATAGCCTCAGGAAGACACCAGAGATTTGGCCATGTGGGAAAGTCCAGGACTTTTCCTTTCTGGGGCCCAGATCCCAACCCCATCATAGCCACTCCTCCATCTTATGACATATTTAAGTAGAGGCCAGATGACTTCCTCTTGTTGAAGTCATAGAGGCGATATCTGGAATGGATGATTGCTGGGTTCCCTTATGGCCCTGAGTTTGTAAAATCCTAAGAGAAAACCCAAACTAAAGAAATCACCCTCCCCCCAACCCCATCCCAAGGAATTGAACAGAAAGAAAATTATTGTTTGTTTGCTGCTGCTACCCTAATTAATGGGTGTTGTGAAAAGACTTCAGTCCCCTTCCTAAGAAAATGAGACTGTGTTCTGTAATTTGTCCTGATGTTGAATGCAGTGTAATATGCACTTTTACTATTGGGGTGGCTTCAGTATCTCCCGCCCCATACTCCCTTCATGCTAAATCTGCTTTAGAGTGGGAAGAATGTTGAATGTGGAGTTAAAATCCCAATTCTGCTACTTGAAATGCTTACTATATTCCAGGCACTGTGCTAAGGACTGGAAAAACAAATATAAACAAAAAAACCAATCTCAGTCCTGAAGAAGTTTATAATGGGAGAAAACAACACATAAAATGAAATTGGAAAGGGGTAGGAGTACTCACATAAAGGGCAAGGAGGTGGAAAAGTCCAAAGAGGCATGGGCAACTCTTGAAATGGTAGTCCCAGCTAGGAACTCAGCAAATTGAGAGGAGGGCCACAGGAGTGAAGGCATCTCCAGGGTGGGAAAACCAGTAGTGAGGGAGCAGAATAATCTAGAGGGTTTGAAGGGAGAAAGTTAAGTGTTGTCCATTTTTTTAAAGCAAAGAAATGAAATACACAGATTATAAACCAAGGATTTAAATTCCTCATGCAGATAAATGGGGAATTGGCTAGGTGCTATGGGCGGGTGATCACCTGAACAAACACACTAATCTCTGCCTCTTCATTGCTACTCACTTGTTTCCTTATTCAGTCTCCCTCTTGGATTTGAGCACTCTAGGGGGTAGGTATAACTCAGACACTGCTAACATTACAAAATATAATTCTGTAATTCCTTCTAATCAGATTATTTCCTACTTTAGCCTGAGCTGAGGAAAATCTCTTTTTGGGGCTAAACTCCCCTTTCTCAATCCCCAACTGTGTGCTTATAGCCTTGGACACAAAGTATTATAAGTGGCCGAACAGGTTTGAACATCCATTTCAAATAGCATATAAGCATTTAAAAGTACAGACTAGAATAACTTACTTAGACTAGAATAACTACTAGTGAACTTCTTTGCCATCCCTTCCTTGGATAGAGAAGAAATGGGAAGTGAGGTGATTGAACAGGTAAGGGAGAACTTGGTATTTTACCCAGGCAGCACTGTAGGATATCAGGAAAGAGAAGCATTGTTACCTGGACTCTGTCATTCCCATCATGTTTAGTCTTCTGGCCCACCCAAGCACATCTGTCCCCACCTTCCTGCATGCTCCACCACCCCTCCAAGATCTGAGGGCCACTTGAATGACCTACCGTCCTAGATGTTGCCTAATCTCCTCATTCTCTGAGGGCTCAACAAGAGAAGCACAAGGACCCAGAGCACATTATAGTCTAACTCTTCTCTCTCACAAAACATGACTTTCCTACATCTCATCTAGACAACTTCTTGGTGGAAGAAGGTTCCTCCCAAAATCAAAACCCCTGAGAAATTCAGGGAGCTCTGAGTAAATGATGCACAAATCTGCATGTAGACATTTTCCAGCCCTATCAAGTTTCCACAGCAACATCCTTCAAGGAGGGGGCTATACTGGAAACATTCTAGAATATGTTTTTAAAGGACTGGACTTTTTTTTGAGAATTTAGGGAAATACTAATTAATATAAACTTATATAGCTTCATCAAGAATAGGTCATGCCATACTAACCTCTTTTCCTTTTTGAATAGGGTAACTAGATTAGTAAATTAGGGGAATGCTTGATTTCATCAAAGCATTTGACAAAATTTCTCATGCTATCACTGAGACCAAGATTGAGAAATGAGGGTTCAATAATTGTACAAGTTAGATCATAAAAGTAGAGCTGAAAGTGTCATTAGAGGTGACTGAGACCAACTCCCTCATTTTACAGAGGCCAGAGAGGTTAATTGACTTGCCTGGGGTCACACAGGTAGTAACCATCTGAGGCAGAATTTAAATCCAGGTCTTTATGACTCCAAGTCCATCACTCTTTCCTCTAATGCCACATTGCCTCTCCCTGACCATGCTTGAATGACTGGACTCAAAGATTAATCATTAATGGGTCAATGTCAACAGCAATGACTTGCATGAAGAAGGAGAATGTAAGACTGTCAGATTTACTGATGATACAAAAACCAGGATAGATAGCAAACATACCAGATGACATAATCAAGATACAAAAAGACCTTAATAGGTTAGAATGATGGCTTGAGTTTGATAAGACTAAATTTAATGGAGATTAAGGTAAAGTCCCACAATTATATATTTATATATATCAAAGGTTTCATAACATGACTGGTGTAGGTAATCCTCCCAATGTTAAAGGTCACAATTCATCTATGTCTTCCCATCCTTAGTGAACACACTTCATGTGGTATTCTCCATTAGAATCTAATATGTTAAAGGCTTTCCTCTAGGTCTTTTTAACCTTATAGCTCTACAAGGTCAGCACTTGGACAGCTCTCCCCCAACCATTTGACACGACCCTATTACCTTTTCTATTTTATTTGATGTGCACCAAAGGATCTTTTATGTTGCTTCCTGTATATTAATTAATGTTAATAAGGAATGTTATTCCATTGCACTTTGGGTCACCTCCAATTATGATCCTTCAGGGACTGTGGTATCCAATGTTTTCATGGAAGAATATTTATGTGGGAAAAGATGGGGGAGGAGGAAGGTTGTGTCAGGGATCATCTTGGGATAGTTGAAAGTTCTGTACTATTTTCTAAATGCAATCTAGGTTGCTCTCTTCCTCCTAAACAATTCTGGTCCCAAGTCATTCTCCATATGCAATATCCAGTCAAGACATATGTACTGATGATCCATTTATACAAGCTGAGTATCCAACCGTGTATTGTAGTCTGGGCAAAAAGTGTTCCTCATTTACTTACGTTTCCTATGTGCACAGTTAGGGTACATTCTTTTAAGGGGTTGTGGATCTTGTTTAGAAGGATCTGTGGTATTTAAGGGCTCAATACAAGCAGTGCAATGTCATGTATAAATAGGAACATTTGAAGGACCATACCGTCTATGTGGATTTCCTCACCTGCTTGAATTCAGTGGTAGTTATCTCTGTGACAATGGCAAACATTTTTTGAGCATGAGTTTTATATCTTGCTTGATATTGATAATCAAAGAATCATCAAAATCCAGTTTCCATTTTTTGTAGTAGTAACTTATTTGAATAGGTCAGATTTGAGTTGTCGAAGTTACACACTATATCTTCTTATCTTTATTGTTTCTTACCATTTGGTGTTCATTGTGATATAAGTTCTACCAAGTTTATAGTTTGATTGTACTCAGGTTAGAAAATGACTCTCAAATTGTTAACTGTCTATTTCCTATCTTAATACAGAGTCAATTTCATTTTTGTGATGTTCAATACTTCCTATGCCCAGCACCTTCTTATTCTTTTCTTGAAGAAGTATTACTATTTAGGTATGAAATTTGTAGCCAAGAAGTCTTTAGATACTTTTTTTCATAATTGTAAACCATATTTACAATTTTGGGTTGTCTCCCCCTATGCCCACCTTTGTATTAAAATCACAAAATATTAAGGAATACGTTTGGAAAGTCTTTTGGAGCCCTTCATAAAATTTCTCTACCTCCCCATTCTCTGCAACAGATGTTAGAACATAAGCTGCAGTAAATTTCACAATGTCCTTTTTGGTTGTGTTCATTATAAGCACTGCATTTTGAGATGACCGAGTGTTTCTTTTTTTAAATAATGTTTCTTATTGCCTTTGGACACATGATAAAATTGACTCCATCTATTTTTTTATTGGCCTCTCTAAGGAGAATATATGAGTCATCCTTCCATTTAGCTACAACTTTCTTATGTCATCTGATTTCATTTATAGCAACAATGTCAATATTGATATGGTTCTGTTCCCCCAATGTGTTAGGTCAACTCACTGGTCATTGGACTAGGTTCTTATATTTACAGTACTAACAGCTAATGTTTGTAAGAGGCCTAAACATATGATTTTCTGCCAAACTATCTCCATCACTGAAGAAGCAAGAGGGAGGCACGCTACTAAAGAGATCAGCCATAGTTTTCCTTTTTCATAGGTTGTCTTAGCCAAATCATTTGTCCCCAAGTGACCAGAGTACTATTCATAAGAACCTCCACATTTGGCTAGGTTGAGCCTTATAGAAAAGGAATCTATACAAGCCTCTATCTTTAAGGGGCTACCCTAAGGTCCTAATCATAACTTCCCATGGAATGGAACGAATTTAGGGTTGATAGAGACAATTTTCCTCCCATCAAACCTGCAATAAGCAGATAACTTAAAACAATACTGGATAGCAAAGCTCAGGGTTTTTGATTGCTTTGTCCCTCTGTTCAGTCACTTAGTTTTTTCAAATACTCAGAGTCTATATGTGTGATCCTCTTCTTCCCAAGATCTTGGTGTTGTCATGAACTCCTCCCTTTGCATTTAGGAGGCTAGTTCTCCAAACCTTCCATGAACATGCCATGATATTGCCCAGGAAATCTTCCCCCCCCACCTCTATCTAGGAGGCTGGGTCTTAGAACAGTCTAGAACCTTGGAACAGTCCAGGAAATCTCCTGTCCTCTTTCCCAAAGGCTATAATTAGGTACTCTTACTACTCAGCCACGTGGTTCTTCTCTCCCTGGGTGCCATCTCTCAAGAACAAAGGTTATGCCACAGCCAGGATCTCAGAGTCCAGCAATTTTGAGTTGGGCTGCACAGGTAAAATCATGTACAATGGGGCAATACCTCTCACTCCAAGGCAGCCATTAGTAGCTGTAGACTTGTACAAAGGTGTTTCTGGTTTTTTTTTTTTTTTCATCTCAAACATCCAGATTTACTCTTAGCTCTGCTGCTCATTGGTCTGTGCTCAGTTTTTCCAGGGTTTCTCAATAAGGTTCTATATATGCATATCCACATCCTCCATTGGAAGATATAATCAAAATCCTAGACAAAGGATCACCTGGAGGTTTATCAATTTGATCAGAAACATCCTGCCCTACACACTATATCTGACTGATACCTGTCATGTGTCTCTCCATTGCCCTTTGGATTACTCATGGTCAAAATTATGAGCAATAGATTCTAATCCTAAGTAAAAAATATCTTATTCTGATTCAGAAATTCCATGATTCTGTTATTCTGTTTCTAATTATAATTCCAAGATTCTATTAGTCTAGATTTGTAATTCTAAGATATTATCATTTTCAGCTTCTATCATTCTGTGTTTTTAATTCTAAGATTCTATGATTCCTTTGTTCCCCTTTTTTTAGTGCAGGCACTGTATCTCCAGGAGGCTTTGTGCCTACACAGAGACATTATTTCCAACACTCAGGTTGCATGAGTATTTCATTAGAGATGTTAACTGTGCTCAGCAAGGGATTTTTTTTTTTTTTGGTCTCTTTAAAGTCATCAAAAAACAGTTTGGATCCAAAGGAACAAAATCATTGTCGATTCCCAAGGCTGACAGTCTGATGTCCCTGTAAGGTTCTCTTTTGCCTGGCATTCAAAACCCTATACAATCTGAATCCACTCTACTTTTTCAGTCTTGTCTTGGTCTACACTCTGCAAATATGCCCTATGCCTTCCTGCCTCTATATCTTTTTTAAGCTTATATTGAACACATGGAATGCCCACCCCCTCCCATCTCTCCTTACTTAATTATTGTTTAGCCATTTACTAGTTTTATGTCTTTGAACAAGTCACTCAACTTTCCTGGGCCTCAGTTTCCTCATCTGTGAAATGAAGAATCTGGACAAAATAACCTGTAAGGTCCCATCTAGCTCTAAATCTATACTCTTATCTTCTAAAGACCCAGAACAAATGCCATCTCTCTCAGGGAGGAGAACCTAATTATTTTAGTCAGAAAGAGTCCATCCTTCCTAGGAAACCTTTCTTTGTACTCCTCTATAATCCAAACATTCTATTCTGTATTATAGATATCACCCCAATTAGACCCCAATAGAGCTCCATTAGGATCATAGAGGTGTATAGAGCTGGAAATGACATTAGAGATCATCAGGTCCAGCCTCTTGGTTTTACAGATAAGGAAACTGAGGCCCAGAGAAATCAAGGTAATTGCCCAAGATCACACAAGTAAAACAAAGACTTCATCCTATTGACCTTGACTTAATGACTTCTGGAGCTCCTCCAATGCCTTGTAAATAGTAAGCACCCTGTACAGGTTTGCAGTTTGAATCGAACTGAAGAGTTTCATTAGGAATTTGCTGAACCAGATCCTGAAATGTCACTCCATATTTCCATTTGGCTATGTTCACATACAAACTCTACTCTGTCTCTGCCCTAATTCTGACCCTGTTCTTGCCTTAGTTTTGATGGTGTACCTCATGTCTCATTTTGTTGACTCTACACAGTTCCACATCTCCAATGTTTTTTGTTTTTGTTTCTGCCCATTCTTCCAACCAGGCTCTTCAGGCATGTGACTCCCTTTCCTGGCTATGTGCAGTGCAGTCAATGCAATCCCATTTCTATATACAATTGGGGGTGGGGGGAGGTAGCAATGGAGGAAGGGAGAGAGAAGGAAAAGGGGGAAGGGCAAGAAAAGAGAATGGAAGGGAGGTAGAGAGATAAAGAAAAAGACAAAGACAAAGACACAGAGAGAGAGGTAGAAGGGGAGTGAGTGAAGGAAAGAGAAAGAAAAGGAGAGGAGGAAATGAGAGTGAGGGAAGGAGAAAGAAAAAGAGAGACAGACAGAGAGATAGGCAGAGAGAAGAGATAGAGACAGAGATGGGGACAGAGAGATAGAGACACACAGAGAGATAGACACACAGAGAGACAGAGAGAGCTTTCCTATTTTGCAACCCCAAGATCCAGTGTCTATGAATGGTAAGATGAGTTTTTTTTTTTTAATTTGAGCTATAAGAGGTGTTAAAGGTCATCTAGCTCAAGCCCATCATTTAAAAGAAGAGGAAATCAGGAGAATGAGGTGATTTGTCCAGCATCACCCAGCTCTATCCTCTGACTCCAAACCCAGTGTTCTTCTCTACTGCATACCACCCCTAGAGTTGAGTCTGCTTTCTACCTACACTGCAGTCTGTTTTTCAGAGATGAGCAGTGGGTTTGTCAGACATGGAGCCAACCTGAACTAGGGATAATGTGGGAAGGTTGGAGTGAGGTGGATTTCAGTTGCAGTTTAAGAGACAAGCATCCTAACCATTAGAGCCATTTAAAAATAAAACCAGCTACCTAGGCATGAGGAAACTTCCTTTCACTAGAACTGTTCAAGGAAAAGCTTTATGAACCTTGCCAAGAGTACTGCAGAATGAATTTCTGCAATGTCAGGAGATCTCAACTAGATAACTTCTCATATTCCTTCTACAGCACATTCTCTACAACTAAGAATCATAGACTTGCCTAGAGCAATGAGATGTTCAATGACTTAGTAGAGTCACAGGGAAAGGTGTCAGAGGTAGGATGTGAACCTAGCTACTCCTAGCTCCAAAGCTCACTCTCTGTTTCATAAATATTTGTGAATTGAATTGAGGTAAATAAGTTACACCATCAGCCAGAGATGACTCTCAGCAAAAAAAAAAAAAAATTAATCACTGAACATTTATTAAGCATCTACCATATTCCAGGCATTGTGCTAAGTATTGGGATAAGGCTGGGTTTGGAATCTGGAGAGCCTCAATTTGAAATCCAGTCTCTGCCTTTCACTTGCTTAGTCCAGCGCTGGCACATAATAGATGCTTAACAAATGTTTATCCTACGGTATCATAACTGAGTGAACTTAGGCAAATCACTTAATTTTTCTTAACCTCCCTTGACTCATCTAAAAAGTGAGGATAATAATTCTAGCCCTGCCTACTTGACCTGGTGATTGTGGGAAAGTTGCTTAGTAAAGATGAGAAGCCTTCATGAACCTCAGCAAAATCTTTCCTTTCTCATTGGCAGTTAGTGTGAGATTTGGATATTGGGAAGACCTGAGTTTAAATTCTGCCTCCAGACAATTATCAGATATATGGCCCTGGGCAGTTCATTTTTCCTCTCAGTCTCAATTTCTTCATCTGTAAAAATAAAGTTAATAATAAACACCTACTTAACAAGGTTGTGGTGAGTACCATATGTGATAACATGTATAAAGGGCTTTGAGAGCCTGAAGGTGCTATTTAAATACTGCACATTATTATCATTCCTCATTCCCTTCCTATAGAAGGATCCCAGGATCCTTCTATACTCTCCCTTTTGTTCTTGGAGGCTCTGACCTTGGGCCCTTCTCCTGATTCCTATTCCTTACCTCAACTTACATTCTCCCTAGGAGAGATGATCTGTCCTACAGAAAAGGCAGTCCAGGCAGCCAGGCAGATAAGAGAGAGGCTTAAGGGAAGTGGGAATTGTTCCAACTCTGAACTCACACCATTCTGTGATGACCTTCTCTGCCCCCATCCTCCATCCTCATTCCTACAGATGGAGGGGAATGTTACCATTCCCCCAGCTCAGTGGTTCTTTACTTGGGGTCCATGAACTTATTTATGTGTGTGTCTGTAGGTACGTACATACCTACACATGTATGTACATATATACTTATATGTGTGTGTGTATATATATAATATATATATCACATCTATATCTATTCCTATAAACATAAACCACCATATTTCAGTATAATTGTTTTCCTTTGTACTTCCATGTATTTCATTTTATGCATTTAAGAATAGTATTCTGAGAAGGAGTGTATAAACTTCATCAGTCTGCCAACGGGATGCCAAATGGCTTAAGAATCTCTATTCTAGATAGAGTAGAAATTCAAATATTCCTAAAGGAATCGACATATGTAGAGATTGACATATGTAGGTGTGTTTCCAACAAGTCCCCATGCAAAGAGAATAAATAAAACCTCTTGAAATTACCTTTGATGCATCACATAAACCCAAAGTATTTGCTTAGGGAAAAGCCAAGATGATCTCTAAAAATCACTTTTCATTCTCAATCCTTTGATCCTATACAAATAGCAAAGCTGTAGAAATAAGGAAGTTTATAAGCATATGTACAATGCAGAAAGCCTACTGCTTTCTTGCACAGAGATGCAATGATGATTTGCAAAGAACTGAGAACACAGCAGGAACTCAATAAGCCATGGATGAATGGATGACTACAGCTCTTGCCCACTAAAAGAAGGAATCAGAGAATGTCAGTGCTGGAGAGTGCCTTGGAATACATACTAAATGCAAAGTCCTTGTTAGAAGAGGCTTTAAGATATTGAATAGTAGTGCTGGAAGAAATCTTAGATAGAACAAAGAACTGAAAAGAACCTAAGGACATAGAATTTGGAATGCCAGAGCGGGCAGAGACTCTTCCAGTCTGACCCCTTGCTCAATATCACATAGTTAGTGAGTGACAGGGCGGGGATCAGAAGCTGGAGCCCCTGGCTTCCAAAACTGATCTCTTCCTACTCTACCAGGTGACTAGATTACAGATGACTTAAGGTCAAGGACTGTATATTATATCCCTTTATGTTCCCCACAGAGTCTAACAAATAGTAAACATTTAATGTTTCCTTATTGTTCAGATTGGATCTTGATGATATGTTACCCAGTCCTGGTCTCAGTTCTGGTGGGGAAATAGAAAAAGGAAAAAAAAAGGAAAGATGAGATATCTGCCTTTAGGTAGCTCCCCACCTGGTTGGAAAGACAAGACTTTGATGCATAAAATAATCACCGCACCTATGTGACAAAGGGCAAAAAAGAACATTTTGAGTACTCTTAGGGTTTCAGAAATTCCAAGGAGAGGGATCTCACAGAAGTTTAGAATGGTCCAGGAAGACTTATTCAGAGAGGTAAAACTTAATTTGGACCTTGGAGGGTGGAGGCATGGCTTTTGCAATGGAATGGATGGGATGAGCCTTGAAAAGGTGAAGAAGGAAGGAAGAAGGTAATATTTGATGGGACAGCGAGAATGGTCTGACTTCAGCAGTTTAGGAGCAGAGGGAAAGAAGGGTATTGAGGTAAATTAGACCTGAAAGGTTAGTCTCTCCAGCTTAAAAGTCTGTGATTCCACTGGGCTGGGCGTGATGAGACCCATTTCTGGATGTGCTGCTACTGGAATTAGAATAATGGATCCAGGTGCTGATGGGAATGACCTTAGCAGCAGGCACATCATTCACTGGTCAGGACTGCCAAGCAGCTTCCTGGCAGATGGTATAGTAAACCTCTTCCAAGGAGCCATAGGAAGGGAGGGACGGGAAGAGAAGAGGGAAAGGGTAAGTAATGAGAGTAATAAACTTCCAGGAGATTAAAATGGGAAGCAATAATACCCCTACCTTTCACTTGAATGGAACATTTTAAAAACTATTTTTCAACTGATCATTTTATTTTATCCTCCCAACTTCCCACTGAGCTAAGTAGGACAAGATTATTATGATGTGGGAGGAGGGTGGACAGATGAGGAAACTGAAGTTCAGAGAAGCTAAGTGATATGGCTCAAGGTCATACAATAAGCAAAGGGTAGAGCAATGTTACAGGGTGCATGCAAGGGTCTTTTTGCTTGAGGGGAGAGACATGTATTGCAAGAGTCTGTTTTTAAAGACTGAGCCTTCGGTGAGGCTGCTCTGGGGTGAGGAGGGAAGTTGGAGAGAGGATTAGACAGTGGAGGAAGGGAAGGGAAAGGACACATGTCCTGTCAGCTAAAAGACAGATTTGAGGCTACTTCCAAAGAGACAGGAGCTGGATGCTCTGAGGAGGAAACAGCTGCTCACCCTCCCAAGAATGATATAGCAGAGCCACAGAAATTATCAGGTGAGGGATCACCCTGGAAGAGTCAGAGGAAAAAAAGCAAAAATAATGACAATGAGCTGACTACCTGCTCAGGGCACTGAGATTTGATTATAACCTTGTTGATCACATAACAACAATAAAGAGGTCTGTTATGTTTCCAGAGCATGTATCCAATGATGGAGAACCTTCCAATACTTAGCAAAATCAATGAGGGTGAGCTACTTCTGGTAATTCATATGGGTATAGATGATATAGCCAAAAGGAACCTAAAAAGTATCACTAAAAATTAGAGTCCTGGACAAGAAACTGAAGTCCAGAGAAACACAGATTGTCAATAAATCAACAAGCATTTATTAAGCACCTACTATGTACCAGGCACTCTGCTAAATGCCAGGAAGATAAAGAAAGGCAAAAACAGTCCCTGTCCTCAAGAAGCTCACAATCTTTGGGAGGTTGTGTTTTCTCACCATTGCCCATTGAAAGCAAATAATACCTAAGAGAAAAATTCCTTTGGGAAGTGAACACCTGGCTAAGGAGGTGGTATCTAAGAATGGGTTCTGGACCATGGTTTAAAACATAGCCATGACAGATTCCTGGCCAGGGATGGAGTATACCTGATAAAGGCTAGTAAGAATGTATTTGCCAGCTTGCAAATCTAATCAACAGTGTTTTAAACTAAAAAAGCTGGGAGTTAGGGAGGGGAAGAAAACTATTCACCAAGCTAGATAAGATAGAGAGTATCTACAATGAAGAAAAAAAAAAAAACAGATACTAAGAAGTTCACAGGAGACAAAAGTCCAAGAAAGGAGTCAGTAGTAAAATTCCTAGCATTAAATACTGTTATAGAAAAGTTCAAAGTTTAAGTAACAAGAAAGAGGCATTAGAGATCTCAATTCAAGCAGGCAAATTTGAGTTACTTGGCAGGTTGAACCAATGACTAAATTATGGCTCTGGATGGGTATACCTTATTCAAAAGAAACAAGGTAAGTAAAGGTGGTAGGGTAGCAATCTATTGTATGAAGCTACACTCATTTAAGGGCATCCAGGAATATACGTTAGAAAGCATTTGGATGAAAGTTAATAAAGGTAGGAACAGAAGTGATTTTGTCACCAGAGTTCATAGAACTGGCCCCCTGGAGTAAAAGAGGAAACAGAAGGAGTTTGGAAAACAGATTCAAGTATAGCACAAAGGCATGGTATAATTGTGAGGGGAAAACTAAGCGGTCAATAACGTCTTGACTTCCGATAATGATAATCTCATCCTTCAAAAGTCAGAGGAAACAACAAGGAAATTCTATATGGAATCAGTTGTCAGCAACTTGGAAAAAAACAGTTTCTGGGATAGGAATGATGGCAAGACATTTTTAAAACCCTTCACAATCTGCCTCCAGGTTGCCTTTCTAGGCTTAGTGCTCATTGCTCTATATTCCGACCACACTGTACAACTTGTTCCCACTATATGACTATCTGTCTCCTGTTTCTTATCCCCCATGCTGGAAATGAACTTCCTCTTCACCTATTGCCATATAGAACTCCTAGCTTCCCCCCAAGCTCTTGCCATCTCATCTACCAGGCCTTGAGTGGCCCATGCCTTCTTTCTTGTGCAACTCCCCCACCAACCAGGCAAGAAATAGCAGAGACAAGTGACCTCTCTCTAGAGTTGATAGTAAAGAATGAGAGGAAATCTGGATGTAGTCAGAAATATGCCAAAGTATTCAAGAAGAGACTGAGTGACTATATCCCCTGACTAGAGATAGTCAAAGAAAGACGGGACAATCATGTTTGGTGGAATGTTGTAGAGGAAGATCATGGAACAGGTAAAGCTTGCTCTAGGTGGGCTATCTGTGGCTTGCAACTCTGAAATTCTTTGAGAATTTGATTATTAGTTATGAAATTGAGACCTAGGCACATGAAATGACTTGCCCAAGGTCACACCAATGGCAAGCTGTGGAACAGGCATTTAAATGCACGTCCTCTCGTTCCAAATCATGGAATCACATTATGTAAAGTTGGAAGGGACTTCAGTGACCATCTACTCCACCCCATATGTGAAAGGAATCCCCACCAATAACATAACCAATAAATTACCACTCAACTTCTTCTTGAATACCCCCAATGAGAGGTAACACACTGCCTCTTGAGGCAGGCCATTGGACTTTCAGATTCCCTCTCACCAACTTCTACCAGCTCTTGAAATTTGCTGCACCCCAAAACATGGTGGGGTACCAGGACCCCTGGGGTTTTTTTTTGGTTTCATGACAGCATACTTATAAATCTGATCTTGGTAAAAATAACTAGAGGATTTTGCCTTAGAGACAGATGTATTTAACCACACAATTTTTCTTTAGAAAGCAGTATTTAATGGGAATCATCAGAACACAAACCATGGGAGAATTCTTAGGTCAGTAACAAACTTACCAATCTATCAAAAATGGCACCTATATAATGAAAAGAGAATCCTTAGCAATAATCTTAAACATATGAAGCCCACGATTATTCCTATAAAAAAGATTACAATGGATTATGACTGATGCCTGGCTTATGCTAGCAGGCCGGCCCAGAAATGGGAGTACATGGCCTTCTGAGTTCTTAAAAGAGAGGGAAAGGAAGAGAGAAAAAGGAAAGAAAGCATTTGTAAAGCCAAGTTTAGGCTACTCAATTACCTCCAGGTCAGTGTAGGTACAGGACAGCAAGCAAGGCTAGGAGGAGCAGCAGAGTTCTCCTGGACTACCAGAAGGAAGGCGGGAGTGGGAGGGGATGGATGGAACTTAGCCAAAGGGTTTATTTTTTGTTCAGAGGAAGAAGAGCAGAGAGACAATTCCTGCTTCTTTGGGTGCCTGTCAGATGGGTGGACTGGAAGTCAGGAAGACCAGATACCTCAGATATTTACTAACTGTGTAAACCTGGGCAAAGTGCTTGGCCATTCTCAGCCTCACTTCCCTCATCTGTAAAATGAGAATAATAATAGCATCTACCTCATACGGTCATTATGAAGGTTAAATGGGATGATATATACAAAGTACTTTGCAATCTTTAAGGAGCTACAGAAGTGCTAGCTGTTATCGTCATCATCATCATCATCATCATCATCACTATTATCTGGCAAAGGAGGGAGAAACAAGAAGCAAGGTCAAGAGACAAACACTACTCCAGAAACACTGCTGCTGCTGTTGTTAAGTCATTTTTCAGTTGTGTCTGACTCTTGGTGATCCCATTTGGAGTTTTCTTGGCAAAGACACTGTAGTGGTTTGCCATTTCTTTTTCCAACTCATTTTACAGGTGGGGAAACTGAGGCAAACAGGGTTAAATGACTTGTTCAGGGTCACACATCTAATAAGTGCCTGAGGCCATATTTGAATTCAGGTCTCCTTGACTCCAGGCCCAGCACTCTATCCACTGAGCTACCTACTTCTAGTCAATTTAGCTCACATTTTTTGATCTTGCTAATTCCTTAATTCCCCTTCGTTGGAAGCAATATAGTGCCTATTTACAATGGAAGTTTTGCTAAAAGCAATCAGAGGGAGTTTGGCCCCATTGTACAAATAATAAACCATCTTCTTTAGTCCAGTCTACATGACTGGACAAGGACCCCATCTCTGAATCAAGGGCTTCCTGCCCTATACTCATAGTACAGGGCTATCCCTTTAATCAGTGACCCATTTGGGGACAATTTCCACAATCTACAATCATACGGGAGAAGTGCAGGGTCTTCTGTTGCTTTTTCTTTATTGAAATAGCTATCAGGAGCTAACAATGACACTGTGAAGGAAAGTGGAGGTAGGGACACAAATATAAGGTGTCATTTACTAAGGTCTCGATTAAGGCAGCTAAATGGTACAGTAGTTAAGTGGTGAGCCTGCAGTCAGGAAGAACTGAATTCAGAACTAACAGAAGACCCTTACTAGCTATATGACCCTAGCAAGTCACTTAACCTCTGTCTGCCTCAATTTCCTCAATCGTAAGGTGGGGATAACAATGGCATCTACTTCCAGGGTTATTGCAAGGATCATATGAGATGATGTTTGTAAAGCACTTAGAACGATGCTTAGCACATAGTAAGCACCATAGAAGTGCTAGCTAATTATCACTAGTATTATTTACACTATTCCCAAAGAAATCAAAGTTCTGATGACGTCCTATAACAGATATTTTGCTGAAATTGAGGCATGCTACATCTACTGCTTTCTCCTTTTTATTTCTTTTCATTAATCTTTTCAAAAAGGAAACAAGAGCAGGTGTGACATACACCTGTAGTGCCGACTGCTGAGGACATGGAGGCTGGCAGATCTCTTGAGCTCAGGAATTGTAAGCTTCAGTGATGACAACCAGTATCACTGTAATAAGCCCCCAGAGTTGAGGGGCCAGGAGGTTGCCAAAGGAGAGCAAAAGTAGCCCATAATGGAAATGGACCTGATCAAAGTTCATAAGCTGATCATTAGTGAAATCAGCCCATGAAAAGTCCCTGTAGTTCCAGCCTGGGTGAGATAGGGAGGGTGGGAAAAAGAAATGGGGTTAGACTGACATGATTCGTTCTTGATAAAGCCATTCTGGCTCTGTACAGTCAATCCTTCCCTTTCTAAATAGTCCCAAACCCTCCCTTTAAATAGGTACTAGAATTTTACCAGGAATTGAAGTCATGCTCACTACTGGACTATAGTTTTCAGACTCTATTCTCTTTCTTAAGCTTAAAAATCAGGACAATCTCCTTCCTCTAGTCCCATGGTACCTGTCTAATTCTCAAAGGTCTTTCAAAGATTCCCAAGAGAGGCTCAGGAGTTATGTAGGATATAGTTTATCTGGGCATGGTGACTTGAACTCACTGAAGACAACTAAGTCTTCTTACTATTTCCTTAATTTTCTTCAGTTTCTACTCCCTGTTAATCATTTTTTTTTCTTATCCTCAGTCTAATCATTATTCTCTTTGGAAGAAGAAAACAGGGGCAGAAATGAATTTATCATTCTCACAATCATTCAGTCATCATCCCACCCACCCCAAGCAGTGGTCATACCCTCTCATCTTTGAGCCTCCTTGTGCCCCAGGAAAACTAAATCAGCAGCAACAACAATGAAGATTTTGTAGATTCTACCAACCTCAGCTCATTCTGAGTTTTAATGCAGCTATTATTGTTTTTAAAACACTGTGCTATTATTTTGAACTAATTCTCAGGCCCTGCTCTTGATTTTATCTTTTATATGTTGCTTGTTGTGTTATTTTTCTATCTTTCAATTGGTATTGGTGGATTAGTTCTCTGTTTAGTCACATTAGCCTGGAATTTGGAATTGGAGGACCTGGATTTGCCTCCTAATTCATTTAATTACTGTATAATATTGGACGAGTCATTAGGTCTAAGTTTTCTCCTCTACAAAATGAAGGGATTAAACTAGATCATTTCTAAAGTCTTCATAGCCCTTAGTCTCTGATCTTTAAAGATCAGCTCTTGTCACACTTTTAGAATTAGTGTAGGATGGAGGGCCCAAGACCATCAGAGAAGGGTCCAATACAGAAGACTGACTCCAAGGCTATAAGGCAAGGGCAGAAATACAGATTTCCCAGGCCATTCTGGGAAGGGCAACTAAGCCATTCAATTTTGCTAAACAATTTCTTGACATGCCTTGTCAACATCACCTTGACAACATCATTGTCACCTTCTTCTGAATTGCACATTGCAGTCTAGAATGCACCATCTGCAACCTCTCAGAGGGCACCTTAATGGACTGAGAAGAGCTCTGGTCTCAGAATTAGGAGAGCTGGTGTTTACTCCAGGCTTCAAATCCGTCCTCCATCCGCTACATGTCAACTTCTCTGGTCATTAGTTTCTTTCATTTGTAAATGAGGATGTTGGATTAGATGACCTGAGGTCCCTTCTAGTTTTAAATCTGTGATCATGATTAACATATGTGACAGTTTATTATCAAGGCTATCAAAGGGCATGATAGGAAAAAAATTCCAAATTTTAAAGGTCTTTAACTTCCAAGATACAAACTAATGAGTTTGTATTTTTTCTTAAGGGAAATAGAGAGCCACTAATAATACGTGGATTGGGTTCTGACCTTGAAAGGTACACACTCTTGTTCTGGAAATGTAAACACTTGAAACAAGTGGTAAAGAATGAGAGATATAATATAATTGTTAAGTTTTGTGGGCATCCCAGGACATTGCCTCATTTTGACATTTGTCTTGCCACCCAACTATCATGACTCTAGAAGAGAGATTGAGGCTAGTGACTTTGCATCAATCTACCTCATTCAAATCCAATTGACTTGCAGGTCAAGACATCACTCCTGTCATGTCATTCATCCTCCTTGAGAATGAAGGACCAACAACAATAATAGCAGCCTTTGAGGGCCTCTGTTTTCTAATGGGGATGGGACTGATGGGGTTGGGATCTGGACCTCAGAAAGGAAAAACCCTGGACTTTCCCACATGGCCAAATCTCTGATGTTCACCTGAGGCTATAATCCCATCAGCTGGCCTTTCATTGTGGCTAAACCCAATCTCCCAATTTTCTGTTACCCTTAACCTAGCCTAGCCCTCCATTGCCTTATCTCCCTATGCCCCACCCCCCACCCTTTCCCACCCTTAATCCTAGCTGGGCTCCATTCTCACTTGGTCCAGGTCCCAGGATTTCTGTTCACCCCAGCTTATTGGCCATGCCCATCCAGATCCTCCTTAGACTCCTCCTCCAGTCACCCCAAACTACTTGGCCACTCCTAGATCCCTCTCACAGTCTTTCTGTATATAAGGTCCATCTTGTCTCCATTAAGGTGCTCAGATTCTTAGAATCTAGCCACTGCTCAGATTTTTTACAACCTAGCCAATAGTTCACAGGTGCTCAGATTCCTTAAGAGCCTGGCTAATATGATGGATCTTTAATAAACCTTGTCTTTGGCTGAAAGAAGGCTTGGGTTGAATTCTTTCAGTCAGGACCTATGTGTTGTGATCTCAAGGTCCCAGCACCACTAAACCTCTAGACCTCATCAGGACCTGGACCTCTATAAGCCCCTGAAACTTTCTCACACAACCCAGCCCCTGAACCCAGATCCCTGGCATTTGCCTGAGGTGGCCCTTCCCAGTGAATAATCCTTTTAACTGCCCTTTCATTGTGGCCCTCATTGTCTGCACCTGACCACACCCCAGGCTATTTCCCACCCTTAATCCCATCTAGATTCCTTCTCTGCTACCTCCAGGTCACCCCAGGCTATTGGCCACTCCTTGGTCATATCCAGATCTTCCCACAGTCTTTCTGTATAAAAGTGTCCATCTTGCCTCCATTAAATTGCTCAGATTCTTAAAATCTGGCCGTCTTGTCAATACACATGTCACAAATGCACAGGTTATTAAAATCCCACCCACTTCTATTGGCAAAACAATAAACCTTGTCTCTGACTCAAAGAAGGCTTGAGTGATCTAGTTCTTTTGAGGCAGGACCTGTGCCTTTTGCCCTTGAATTTTGGGGTTCCCATCACCCCTAGACTATAACATTTTCTACATTATGTAAATTGAATTATGTTATCTCCAAAATCCCTTTAAGCTATTCCATTCTGTGTCTCCATGTTTTCTTATCATTCTTCATCCCCTCTTCTGTCAAATGCTACTTCTTGCCAAAAATGCCTCTGTCAAATGCCTTGAGATAGGGCCTTGGCCACCATCATGCCTGCTTGTGCCACACATCCCTAGCACCCTTAATGACAGGGATATCATTACCTTTTGGCCATCTTTCCCAGAAGTTCAATAGCAGAGAAAATAGTGATTATCCCATTGCCTCTGAGATTGCAGGCTGATTACAGAGAAAGGATAAACTCAAAGAGCAGTTGGATGTTCAGTTGAATGCTGTTCACCTTCTTGCCCTTAAAAGGCAGCTAGATGGTTCAGTGGATAGCATGCTGGACCTGGAGTCAGGAAGACTTGAGTTCAAATCTGACCTCAGACACTTACCAGCTATGTGATCATGGGCAAGTTACTTAACCTCTGTCTACCACAATTTCTCCATCTATAAAATGAGGATAATAATATCATGTACCTCACAGAGTTGTTATAAAGATTAAATGAGATAATATTGTAAAGATAATATTTACCATAGTGCCTGGCACATAATAGGTGCTTAATACATGCTTATTCTCTCACTCCCCTCCTTAGGTCATAATAACAATAAAGATAGGCACTGAACATGTGATTTTATTGGTATAGAGAACTCCTGGGTGAGAAAAATTCCTTTACAATTTATGTAGTTTTGGAGAGTTTCCTATAGCAGAGGTATCAAATTCTAACCTGGGCAGCATCTGGACTAACCAGATTAAAATGTAATCAGGAAATGTTTAACAAAATAAAAATACAATATAACGTAATTATGTTAATCTGTGGTTTTCTAAGTCAAAATATGTTTTTATTTGAATTTGACAGGGCCTAGAGTATTGAGTGGTTAATATTTAGTGGGAACCTTGGCCAAGGTCACTCAGTCATTATAGGTCAAAAGCAAGACTTGAAAACAGGTCTTTCTGGCTTCAGGGCCACTCTTTCAATGCCTTTATACCTCACTGCTTCTCAATGATAGTAGGTATTATTATTATTATTAACATTAGTATAGTTCTTTATGGTTTACAAAGTGCTTTAAATATGTTGCTTCATTTTGTCATCACAGCAACCCTGCACAATAAGAACTATTATTATCCTCATTTTATAGATAAGGAAAATGAAGTTGAGAAAGCTTCAGTAATTTGCCCAGGCTCACACAGCTAGTAAGTGTATGAGGCTGGATTTGAATTCAGGTCTTCCTGATTCCATGAGCTCTATCCATTATGCCAAGCTGATACTACATTATAATTATTAAAATCATTTCATCATCATCATCATCATCATCATCATCATCATCATCCTCACTTCTTACACCATGCTCTCTTCTTCACAGTGCCCTAGGATATAAAATCACCCCTCCATCCTCTACAATTCTCCATTCAATCAAAATTCCACAGTGACCAATTACAGGTAGGCCTCAGGAAAGCAGTTTGATTAAATAAATTCACATTCAAGTATAAAGGACAGGTAGCCCTGACTTTCCCAATGGCATTTGCGCTTTATAAGCAGCATGGCTTAGTACATTGAGAGCCAGCCTTAGAGTCAGGAAGACCTGGTTTCAGCTACTGCCTCTGACATATACAGGCTATGCACCTTTGGGCAAGTCACTTAATTTCTCAGTATCCCCAATCCAGATTCTAATCTGCCAAAGAGTTGCACTCAAAAGAGTTAAAGATGATCTGTTTACCAATGAAATCATAGATCAGGACCCCACTCAATCTGTTTTTTTTATCTCTCCCCTACTTTTCCTCTTAGGTACTATGTGACCTTGGACAAGTCACTGTCCTTCCATGGACCTCATGAGATTTCTTCTGTTAAATGAAGTTAGACTATATGATGCCTAAGGTTCCTTCCAGTCCCTCCAAATTCTACCTCTGTCATTTCAAGGTTCCTTCCACCTCTGAAGTTCTAAGGTTTTGTAACCCCTAGACGATTGCTGCTATCCCAGAACCCAGTTATTTTTTAAAACTTTCAACCACATGGAAAGATCCCAATAATCAACACACATGGCTGAGATCTGGCATCTCTCATCTTAGCTACAATCCCTTCCCTGGTGGAGAGGCCATCCGCAGTGAGATGGAAAGTCCCTAGCCTGAGTAGGAGGAACTAAGGACCGGTGGAAAATCAATAATTGGCTAAGTAGGCCTCAGTTGTTTGAGGAGCAACATGATCCATTGGGGAAAGCATTGCACGTGGAATCAGGAGGTAACTAACTTTTCACTCCAGATCCATGGATCCCTGTGTGACCTTGGGCAAGTCATTTCTCTCTTTTAAGCCTCAGTTTCCTCATCGGTGAAATGGAGGATAATAGGATTTGCATCCCCACCCTCCTCAACACAAGTTTTTTGCAGGTGAAGAACTTTGTTAAACTCAAGCTTACACATGCATGGAAATTCTCCCTTCTTGCTCCTCCTCCTGACTTCTGGCTTCCTTTAAGTCCCAGCTGAAATTCTGCCTTCTACAGGAAGACATTCCTCATCCTTCTTAATTCTTGTTCTGGGTGATTATTCATCTGGTGATTATTTCCAGTTTTTCCTGTATATATTTTATTGGTACATGGTTGTTTACATGTTGTCTCCCCCATCAGACTGGGAGTTCCTCCAGGGTAGGGACTGTTTTTTGTCCTTCTTTGTATCTCCAGTGTTTAGCATGGTGCCTAGCACATAGGCTGACTAATAGAAACTTGGCCTTCTAGTCTGTCTCATTTTACAGACAAGGAAACCAAGGCCCATACAGACGAGGAAACCAAGGCCCAGAGAAGTTAAACAATGTGAGCAAGGTTACACAGGGAAAAACTAAAAAAGCAAAAATTTGAACCCAGGTTGTCTGACTCCAAATCCAATGTATTTTCCATAACATGATGCAGAAATGTAAACTGCTATTTATTAAGGCTTTGCTTGTGACCATAAGACTAACGAGGCTTTGTTTGTTGGCATTTAATGATGGCTCCATACTCCCGTTACATAGCATTTGACATCTTCTGAATCTCGTTCACACGTATCAACTACTACTAGTAGTAGTATGGTCCTAGAAAGAACACTATATCTAGAGTCACAGGACCTGGGTTTGAATCCCAGCTCTGACACATTCTAGCTCCCTCACCTTAGGCCAGTCTCTGAGCCATAGGATGGTCCTATACCCTCATTTGAGCTTTCCAGCTTCTGGCTGTGTTTATCAAGGCAGGGTTTATGATCCCATGTTACAGATGAGAAATGAAGACTTAGAGAGATGAAAAATGAGTTGCTTAAAGTGATACAGTCAGTCACTGGGGTGAGTGTCAGAGTATTGCAAGACTCAGGCCTTTCATCCCCTCCACCTAGGGCTCTTTCACTTTGCCCATTGGTGCCTCTTGGCCCATTAGCAGAGAGCAGGAATTTCACCTTCCTCCTGGGCTCCCAGATAGTAATGTCTCCCTGGGAACCTACAGCTGTTATTTTCCTAATCCTGAGAAATGGAGGCCATGTGATGCCACATGCGTTTATTACATTCAGTCAGATGGAAGAAGCAGATGAGCTCAAACTATCAGCTTCAAATTGCCAAATTTGGGCTGCAAATCTTCTTTATGATTCATTTTGGCAGCTGAGATGAAATGCTCATGAATCCCACCCAGTTCACACAAGGTGGAGGTTTCTAAGTTTTCAAAATGTACCCTCTCCGAAATGGATCCGTGGTTTTCCTTATGGCTTAAAAAGAGGGACGCAGGGGTCCTAGGTTCCAGCCTAGATTTCTCACAAAGTCACTTGTGTGACTTTCAGAAAGTTATTTCTTCTTTCTGGGTCTTTCTGAGAACATCTGAATTTGACTTATTTCTTATTCTCTCTTAGAGAGTTTAGCTGCAAGCAACCCAGTTCAACAACAAGCATTCGAACGTAAAATATGTTCATTGCAAAGCATATGAAGGCAGAAATGGATTTCATTTTCAAAAAAACTTAACAAGGGAATAAGGCTGCCTCCTTTCCCTCCACCTAGAGGGCTCAGCCACTGTTCTCCCATAAACAAAAACTCAAACAAACACCAATCATGGCAGCACCAGTGACATGAGTGGATTGGGGACTTCAGTAAAGACAATAGCTCAATCCATCTCAGCTCTGGCCCTGAGTACCCTGAACATCTGCACGGAATATCCAGATGATCTAAGCTCTTATATTTTCCTTGGCTCAGACACTTTTCATCTCTAACCCAACACACTATGCCCCAGCTGTTGATGAATTCTTGATTGGGGCCTTGACTCCTGGATGACCTTGCATCTCACATGTGGCTACCACTCTCTCCCTTTTAGAAACCATACTCTTTCAAGCCCATGGTATGATGGGAAAAAGGAATTATTTTCTAGTGGACATGCCAACTCTACACAGGGCTTATAAGATCTAGAAATGGAAAGGTCAGTAGAAATCATTTAGTCCAATCAGCTCCTTTTATAGCTGAGAAAATGGATGCCCATAGAGGGGAAATTATTTGTTCATACTTATGAATTTAGGGGCAGCTAGATGGTGCAGTGGATAGAGCTCCAACCTTGGAGTCAGGAGGACCTAAGTTCAAATCCGGCTTTAGATTCTTGTCACTTACTAGCTGTGTGACCCTGGTCAAGTCACTTAACCCTGATTGCCTCACCAAAAAAAAAAAAAAAGGCAAAAACATAATTATGAATCTAATAACTTGCAGAGTCAAGATTTGAACCCAGGCAGGCCCCCTGACTCTGAAGCCAGTGTTCTTTACCTAATATTGGGTGGATGGCCTAAATTCCAATGGGAGTCCTGAATTCCAAGGAGAAATTCCTTATCTGTTCTAGACATAGTTAGAGTTCTCCCTGAAGAGTTCATAGATTTGGGGATGAGATGAAAGACCAGCACCTCCCCCTTAGCAAGGTATATCCCCTTTTCTCTGTTTATATTTCTACTCCTATATTACTATTCTGTTATATTACTACTACTAGGGCTTCATGAAATCACACACACAGACACACACACACACACACACACACACACACACACACACACACATACAAACTTCAATGGTGACCTAACATCTCCAGGGTCAACTATAAAATCCTCTGTTTGGCTCTTAAAGTCCTTCATGACCTGGCCCCTTCCTCCTTTTCCAGTCCTCCTATACCTTATTTCCCCACAGTGACATTGGTCTCCTTGCGGTTCCCTCATCCGCTACCCTCCATCTCTCATCCCCAAGCATGTCTACCAGTTGTCCCCTATGCCTGAAACTCTCTCCCTCTTCAGTATCACCTCCCAGCTTCCCTGACTTTCTTCATTTCTCAGCTAAAGTCCCACCTTCTGAAAAAAAAAAAGAAAAAGAAACCTTTCCCAGTCCTTCTTAACCTTACTGCCTTCCCTCTGAGATTATCTCCAATTTTTCCTGGTATATTGCTAGTCTGTACATAGTTGTTTGCATGTCATCTTCCCCATCAGACTGAGATGATGAGAGCAGGGATTGAGGAGGTTTCCACTTGGTTATTTTGTTTGGATTTTTGTCTTTCTTTGTATCCCTGGTATTTAGCACAGGGCCTGTCACATACTAGGTGTTTAATAAATGCTTGTTGACAGACTGATTCACTAAACATACATTTAGAGGCTTATCCTATGTGTTCCTCCTACCAAGCTACAAACCTACTGCTATTTTTAGTTAGAAATTCTTTTTAGCCCTTTATCCGAGGAGATCCAGCATCCCCGAGTGTCATCATGTCCCTGTAGTACTAAAGGATAGAAAGGGTCAAGAGATAACTAGCCACCATCCCTAGGAAAGTGAGAGTGGGGTATGCAAGGAGGGACCAGGGAGCTGAGAAATCTTAAGGCTACAGCAGCAGATAGGAAGAAACAAGGCATGGGACAGATTCAAATAGGACAAGATCTTGAATGGAACAGATCACAGTTTTATAGGACTTTGAGCAGGAAGAAAACTTACAGGTTATCTAAGGTCATCTAAATTTAACTCCATACGGCAGAGCGGGAAACTGAGGTCCAGAGAAAAGTGACTTACCAAAAGTAGATAGGAGAGCAGGGATCAGGATTCAACCTCACCAAGACAGAACTTCAATCCACATGGAAGAGTGAACAGTGGAAAGGCCAAGTCAACCATCTGCTCAAAATCTTCAATGACCTACTGAGTCAAGTTCAAAATCCTGTGCCTGCCAATCAAAGCCCTCCACAAACTGGCGTCATGCTACCTTTGTAGTCTTATTTCATATTACTCCCCAACAGATTCTTAATTTGCTCATGGCTCCTTTCCCTAAGCCCACTTGACAATTTCTCAGACATTTTTTTTCTTCTCCTTGTCACCTATGTCTGAAATGTCTCTCCTCTTTTTTTTCTGACAAATCCCTTCCCATTCTCCTCACCCACCATTCCTGATGTCTTTCCTAATCTCTCTCTCTCTCTCTCCATGCATCTACATATATCCACATATCTACATATATTCACATATCTACATGTATCTACATATATAGACACATATATATGTTATAGGCATATGTATGAATAGAGATCCATGTATATACATACATATATACATGTATAGATGTGCATGAAAATGTATACATGCATATATATACACATAAATATATATGCATATAAATGCATGCATATATGTATATAGTGGAAGAGGAGGAAGAAGAGGGTCTTACAGGTATAATATTTGACATCTATGTGTTGAGTATACGTTTGTTGGGCTCAGCATATGACCCAGGATACTGCAGTAGCCACCTGCATAGGCTTATAGGCCATCTTAAAGGTCGTCTCTCACTGTTTTCATTACAAGGTGAGGCATCTCAGTGGTCCATCTGGAGCCATTATACTCAAATCATTAGCCAGATAGTTTGATCTGAATCAATCTAGCCTATATGCACACAGGCTTCCCACACTCACAGGTCACACAATTCAGGGCAGCTGCGAAGTTAAAAGCCATACAGGCTATGTTCTGAACTAAGAATGATAAAATGTTGCTCATAATTTTTTAATAGACAAAAATAAAACAAAAATATGGCTCTTCTTCACCTTACCTCCAGACTTCCCTCTCTCTCCCTGTTGAGAATATTGCCACACATTCACCAGACTCAGGCAATCAATATATTGTGTCCACAGTACTTACAGTCTTTTATGAAAAATAAAAGGAAAAACGGTTAAGCACTCCCTATGTAGGGCCCTCTGCCTAACCTTCTTCCAATATTCCTCCTAACTACCTTCTTTTTTCTTTTGAGAGCTTGGAGAAAAGAGGAAAGAAAGAGAATAAACATTTATTAAATGCCTGCTATGTACCAAGCACTGTGCTAAGCATTGTACAAATATTAACTCATTTGAACTTCACCATCCCTATGAGGAAGTTGCTATTAGGATACCCATCTTACAGTTGAGGAAACTGAGGTTGACAGAGGTTAAGTGACTAGCCCAGGGTCACAACTTAATCCTAACACTAATTCTGAGCTAGTAAATCTCTGAAATTGAAATTGAACTCAAAGCATCCTTACTCCAGGCCCAGAACTCTATCTACTGCACCACCTCACTGCTTAGAGAAAGGCCAAGTTGACTTCAATGTTGTAAAGAGGGCTAAAAAGGGAGGTGTGTGTGCCCAGAATACAAGCTCTGAACCTCATAGTTCAAAGAGGAGGAAGGGAAAGATGGCAGGGAGACAAAGGCACGTTTCCCTGTCCCTGGCTTACTACTTCACCGGACTTAGCTGGCAGTCTCCAGCACTCAGGGACTCCTCTTTACTCCAGGCACTGTTTCTGCTCCTGGTCTGGGCAATCCTAAGGCACTGATCCCAGAACTAGTCTTGGTCACTGAAGAAAAAAGATACAAATCTCAGCAGGCAGCATTCCATGAGTTCAATGCCCAGAGTCCATGGCCAATTATCCTCATGTGGCTTTTCTGCTCCACACACCCCAGATATCCTAGGAGAAAACTCTCTTGGGGCAGAAGAAATAGGGAATTGAAAGTCAGTGCTCCTGTATGACTATCTTGTCATTTCCCAGTGTCTCCCCATCAGAACATTCAGAGAACCACTGAGCTCCAGAGAGGGATAAAATAAATGTATTACAGACACCTACCACATAGGTACATACTGTGTACAAGCAGAGAAGAGAAAGGCAACATGATGTAGAGGACAGAGATCCAGCCACAGGAGAAGGAAGACCCAGTTTCAAATCCTCCTTCTGGCCCACACTGTCTGTATGACCCTGGACAGGTTACTTAACATCCTAGTGCCCTGGACAACTCTCTAGGCCTCTAAATTACAGAACAGCTGCTGTATGACTAGAAGGAGTTACACACCAAGAACCACCTACACTGATGAAATCAGAAGTCTAGACTGAATTTTATGCATACGCATTATTGCATCACTATTTCAAGGGCCTCGGGCTTTGTGTTTGTGAGTGATTTCTTTGCTGACAGGACTTGCAAGTCCTCTGTGCCCTAGGAGATCACATTCATGTGTGGTTGTACCCAAAGTAGGACATTCCCTCCTGGCCAGTCTTCTGGGAACATCCTGAAGTCAGCAAGCTTGTTCTATGGAGGCCAGGCTCACAGGGCTCCTCCTGGAAGTCTTCCCAGTCTGAGAAGGAGCTCCCAAAGCCTGGGCTCTGTCCTCCAAGTTGGAATAAGGAATGTTGGAAGATTTCAGGGGATGTTATATACACGAATGAATAGAGATTGAATTGAATTTTAATTGAGAAGTACATGTCATGGACGGGTTACAATATGCTTCATCTGAAGGAATACCTACATTGATGAGATCATAGATTGGAAGGAAGGTAGAAAGAAAGGAAGGAAGAAGGGAAAAGAGGAAAGGAGAGAATGAAGAAAGGAAAGGAGGAAGGATGGGGGGAGGAATGGAATAAGAGAGGGAGTAAAGGAATGAGGGAGACTTCAGACTTCAGGCAGCTAGGTGGCACAGTGGATAGAGTGCTGGGCCTGGAGTCAAGAAGACCTGTATTCAAATCTGGCCTCAGATACTTATTAGATGCGTGACCCTGAGCAAGTCACTTACCCCTGTTTGCTTTGGTGTCCTCTTCTCTATAATGAGCTGAAGAAGGAAATGGCAAACCACTCTAGTGTCTTTGCCAAGAAAACTCCAAACGGGGTCACAGAGAGTCGGACATATCTGAACAACAACAACAAGATAGGGAAAGAGAGAATAAGAGAGTTAGGGAGGTTATAGATTATAAGCAGTCAGTGGATCAGTGGATAGAGCACTGGGCCTGGAGTCAGGATGTCCTGAGTTCAAATCTAGCCTCAGACCCTTACTAGCTGTGTGACCCTGGGCAAGTCACTTAACCTTTATCTTATTCCATTTCCTCAACTATCAAAAGGGAATGTACCCACAGCAAGTACCCCTCAGATTTTGCATGTAGTTCAAAAGAATTATTCTTTTTAAAGCACTTAACACAGTGCCTGCCTTAGTGGGAGTTCAGTAACTGCTTGTTTCCTTCCTTTCCTCCTTCCTATACTGGACATACCATTAGATCTAAAGTCAGGAGACTGGAGTTTAAATTCTAAAGATGCTGTTTGACACCTGTATGACTCTGGTGAAGTTTTTTTTGCTTCTCTGTGCCTCACTTTCCTTTTCTGTAAAAATGAGGTTGTAAATGACTTCTAAGGTCTGAAGCAGCCCCCAAATCCTATCATCATATAACCTATGATATATTTCTTCTAGAACTAGTTTCTTTACATGATTGGCCAGGAGAGCAAAAGAGAAACAAACAAAAAAGATGACAAAGGGGAAAAAAGGGAGACAGACACAAAGACAGAGAGAGATGAGGAGGGGAGGGGATAGAAGGAAAGAAAAGAAGAGAGGGAAGGAGGAGAGAGGGGGTTTCCAGTTGTCTGGGTTCAGAAGTTGCTTTCTATATTGATGACTTTATCTCCTACTTGAATGACTTCATCCTTGACTCTGTAATGACTTTAGGGAGCTTCTGTGTATTTGGGAAGAGCTGAACTTGCATGAAGTTGTTATCTAGTGATTTAACATTTATTTTTACACAGGGGATTCAGGATGTTTCCAGCATAGGACTCTGAGCAGTTAAGTAATTAAACACAAACACACACACACACACACACACACACACACACACAC
>NW_020954596.1:11159318-11175054 GCF_900497805.2 Vombatus ursinus | reverse complement strand
TCTCTCTCTTTCTCTCTCTGAAAGAATGTGAAAACACAAACTCCTAACTGTGAGAATTATAGAGAGAAATTGGAATCCACAGCAGTAGGTCCTGGGAGTCACTGAGCCAAGATGCCAATTCCTCTGTGGCTATAACTGGAAGGGAATCCCTGAGGTGCCATTTGAACATGGTGATCCTGAATGAGATGCTCAGAAAATGTCTCAGGTTTGGAACACTACATGTCCTAGAATCACATGCTCAAACACTCCTAGAAATTACCTCAAAGGTCCCCTAATTTAACCCATTGCCAGATGCTGGATGCCCCTCTACGATGTGCCCAACAGGTCACCATCCAACCATTGCTTGAATATCCCCAGTAATGGGGATCACACTACCTACCAAGGCAACTAACTCACTTCATTGTTGGACAGCTTTGATTCTCCTCTTTATTGTTGAAATCTGCCTCTCTCTAACTTCCAATTGGCCATTCCTAGTTCTTGGTCCATCTGTCCTCAGTAGAAACAAAGGTTGAACCAACTCTTTACCAAAGAGTTATTCCAGTGAATTCACTATCATAGGTGATGCTGTTTAGAGGTTCAGGGGTCCTGGGACCCCAAAATCACAACACACGGGTCCTGCCCAAAGTAGGCAAGAGGATTCCTGCATCAAGCAAGGAGCTGGATGCAGTAACTTTTAATGTCCCTTCCAAGTGAGTGGTAGTTAAAAAGATCTCCCACTACATCCTGGGCTATCTCCAGTTGTCCTGATCTATATCTGGCCACCTGATCGAGATGGCTCTGGAAGAGAAAGTGAGGCTGATGACCTAGCACAGCCCTCCCTCACTTAAATCCAATTCACTTGCATGTCATGGCATCACCTCCCTGATGCCATGGTCCTCTTGGAGAATGAAGGACAAGAAATAACCTCTGTGAGTAGAAAGAGGAGCTGCTCCACTGGGGACCCAACTGAAACTGGCCAGTAGGGCAACACAGTTCTTTTCTTTTCTTTTCTATTATTTTCTTTTCTCTATGCACATTGGGTATTATGGCATTACCTATGCGCACTCTGCACAAAGGAATGTAAATTTTCATCTCTGAATTTTTTTTTTACTTAAGGACCAGATCTCAAACCCAAATCACTCTGGCTCTCATTGATTGGCCAACAATAGGTCCCAGACCAAGTTCCACTTGGTCATTGTTTGGGCCTTGATTGACTCCAAGTGAATGGAAATAGCAATTGTTTCTGTTTTGGTCAGAAACCTCTTGGGTCTTCCCCTCCCAGATTGATTTTTTTTTCTTTCTGACTAGGTAAAGAAACAATCCTCCATCTCATTTCTTACCTAACCTTAATCACTGAATAGGCTTTGCCTCAGTCAGACTTGGACCTGTTGAAGACCTTAGCTTAAAAAAGGCCAGGTCTCCCACTGCATCCAGGTCCTTCTCCTGTTGTCCTGATCTATACCTGGTCACCGGACCCAGATGGCTCTGGAGGAGAAAGTGAGGTTGATGACTTTGCACAGCTCTCCCTCACTTAAATCCAATTCACTTGCATGCCATGGCATCACCTCCCTGATGTCATGGTCCTCTTTGAGAACAAATTATAAACAACAAGTTAAAAGACATTATTTTTTTTTCTTCCTGACTCTTACACTTATTAGCTGTGTGATGAGTAAGTCACTTAACTTTTCTGAGCTTTCATTTCTTCTTCTGTAAAATAGAGATCATGACACTTTACAACCTATATTCCTGGGAGATTGTAAGATTTAGAGTGAGAAAGAATACTAGAAATCATTTAGGCAAACCCTCTCCTTTTGTGGATGAAGAAACTATGGTCCAGATGAAATGACTTCACCTCACAGGGTTGTTTTGAGAAAAGCTTAGACTATAAGAGAAATTAAAAATAATAACAATAATATAGAAAAAAAAGTTGACAAAGCATTTCACTTATAATGTCTCATTTGATGCTCACAACTCTGTGAGGAAACGAATATTGTTATTCCCATTTAATAGATGAGGAAACTGATCCTGAGAGGGTTAAGTGATTTATTCAGTCACACAGCTAGTAAGTGCCTGAAACAGGCTCACAACTTGGTTGTTTCTGACACCGAGTCCAGCATTTCATCCGCAGAACCCTTTAACAGCCTCAAATGGGAGCCATTATTAGTATTCTCAGTCAATAATTCCTTACTTTCTATGAAAACCCATTTCATCTACAATGCATTTGGGGTGGGGAAGGCTAGGGTTCAAAAATGCAGATCAAATAAGTCTCTGCTTTACATCTCTTTTTCTTCTCTCCTTCCTCTTCTCCCCAAATCTTAACAGTGGGATGAGCTATGTGGCAACATAGTGGGGTTCCCATTCCTGGATACCTTGAAGTGACTCTGATTGCTTTAGGTGTCATTGAAGCCTGGGGCCAGGAGGTAGAATGCATTACACCCCAGTGAATTTTCTCATCAACACTCTCATTTCTCAGTCCTCCTTATACTACCCTTCATTAGATGCTGAGCTGAGCTGAGCAAAGGAAGGTGGATCCTTCCCACCTCCTGAGGGTCAGAGAATTGTGTGTGGAGGGAGGGGATGTGTCAGCTCGATAATACTGGCTGTAAAGGACCATGCAAAGCTGAACTAGAAATTGCTTCCCCTGTAGCTTGTCAACAGGCATTCCTCATGGATCATTATCTATGTCCCATGCCCTAACTATAGGTACTCTATCCTCAGCTCTCTTTTCTTTCTCTCTTCATCCTATTTCTTGGTGATTTTTATCAGCTTCCATAGGCTTAATGATCAACTCTAGGGACATGGCTACTAATCTAGGTATATGGTTCTAGTATCACTTCTGAGCTCCAGTTCTCTACTGTTCACTCATATATTAGACACATCCAGTCTGAGTGTCTCATTGGGCATCTCATACTCAACATGTCCAAAAGAGAACTCGTTGACTTCCCCCACCAACCTTCTCTATTCCATTTGAGGGAATTATCATCCTTCCAGTCATCCAGGCTGACAACCTTCATGTCATCCTTGCCTGTTCCCTTTCCCACACTGACCACATGGAATCATTTGCCAATTCTTTTTTTTTTTTTTGTAATTCTACCTTCAGAACATCTCTTACAACTGTGTCCTCTTAAGTCGTAACCACAACTGAAATTCAGCTCTCATCACCTCTTATCTAGACTATTGCAATCAGTCTTCCTACTGGACTCTTGGTCCCTGGTTTCACACCTGCAATCCATCTTCCAAGTCATTGCCTTACTCATTGTTCTACATCACCAGCCTGACTATGTCACCCCTTGCTAAACATCCCTCAGCGTGTCTCTGTTTCCTCTGGGTTAAACATAAGCTTTTCAGTTCAAAGCCCTTTACAGTCTGACTCCATCTTGCCTTTTTAGGATTACTTTACATTACTCTTTACACAGTCTATATTCCAGCCTAAATGGCTTGCTTGCTGTTTTGGAAACTGAGCATTTCGTTCCCCACCTTTGTGCCTTTGCATGAGCTGTCTCCAAGCCTCGGATGTAGGTCTTACTCATTTCTGCCTCTTAGTATCCCTAATTTCCTTCAACATTCAACTTGCACCACATTCCATAGGAACCCTTTTCTGTTCCTTTTAACTGAGGTGCTCAGTGGGTAAGATGTTGGCCTTAGACTTTGGAAGACCTGAGTCCTAATCCTAGCTCAGATACTTACCAGCTCTGTGATCCTGGGCAAGTCATTTACCCTTTCTAAGCTTTAGTTTCCCCAATATATAAAATGTGGATAATAATAACACTTATTTCACAGGGCTTTTTGAGTATCAAGTGAGATGTAGAGCGCTCTGGCTTCACTCTCCCAGAGCAAAGCTAGCTGTACCTTCTGCTCAGGTCCTAGAAGGGGTGGGGAACCTTCAGCCTCGAGGCTGCACTTGAAGACCTAGATGGCCACATGTGGCCTAGAGGCTGCAGGTTTCCCACCCCTGTAAGGGTATCCCTGAGGCATTGGTGTGTCTTTTTTCTAATGTCATCAGCTCAAACCCCACTTCTGGTGTAGTTTCCCCATGATTAGCTCCAAGTGACTAGCCCTTTGATCCATTTAACCAATAAATATCAATTAGCTTTTACAAAGGGACATCTACTTCAAAGACACTTCAAGAAGAGATGTACATACATTTCCCTTCAATACCCCAGGAACATGGTCTCCCCTCCAACACCACCTCAGTCTCTGAGGAGAGATATTTAACACAGCATCTCCATAGCACTGGCCCCACCAAGTTCACATCCAAAGGAAGATAAGCCCTTGTCTCAGGGCTAAATCTAGAAGGTTGAACCTTGTTCCTCAGAGACTCTTGATCACATGATAAACAGTTTTCGACTAGCTACAGAATGTTTATACATGCTCCAAAGTCTCTCCAAGATATTTCCATGACATAGCAACTTGATTCTCTAGAAGCAGGCTCCCCTGTCTCTTTCACATGAGGGATTGTATTAGAGATACTCAGCACATGTGCTTAAGGACTGGGTTCATCAGCCAAGTCCTTTGTTACACTTGGCATATGCTCTCAGCTTCATGCTGGCTCAGGGTGAAAAAGGGACAGATTCCCATTACAGAGAAATAAATAAAACTCTCTGCAAACCTTAAATGCTAGGTATTATTATAATTGGGCAGTTAGATGACACAGTAGATGGAGTGATGGGCATGAAGTCAGGAAGACTCATCTTCATGGGTTTAAACGTAGCCTTAGATGTTTACTAGCTATGTGAGCCTAGGCAAGTCACTTAACTCTGTTTGCCTCATTTTCCTCATCTGTAAAATGAGCTGGAGAAGAAAATGGCAAACCACTCTAGTATCTTTGCCAAGGAAACCTAAAAAGGGGTCATGAAGAGTCAGACACAACTAAAAATGACTAAACAACAACAAACAGGTAGTAAACAAAATCATGCATGACTGGAGCAATTGAACATGAACACGTTATTATGATTAATTGTCAGTGTTCTTTTTCACCTCAAATTATCTTTCATATGCTATTTATTTGCAAATTACATTTCTTCTGGAAAATATGAGCTCTTTGACAGGGAAGTCTTTTTCATTTTTTTTTTCTTTGTATCTCCAATACTTAACAGAGTGTCTTAAACATAGCATATACCTAATAAATGTTTACTGGGTACATGAATGTAATGGAATATTAATTGCCACTTTATAAGAAATGATGAATATGAAGAATCGAGAGCAGGATGGGAAATCTTACATGACGTAAGCAAACAAACTATGATTACTACCACGTAAGAGGAAAGAACAAAGACAAAACTAAAACTGAACCATAGGTAATGTTAATGACTAAATCTGTCCCTGAAAAAAGGATATTAGACAAATGCCCCCCTTTCCTTCTTTGCAAAGGTAGGGAGACATGAGTGAAGTACATTGCATATATTGTCAGGCTCCATTAATGTATTGGATAGTTTTACTGAATGCCTTTTCTTTTTGTTTATTTTCTATTATAAGGGATGGTTCATTGGGTGAGATAAAGGGAGAAGTATTTTGGAAATGAAGGTAATATAAGAACAAAGGAACTGAAACCTTATGATACAGATAAAACTCAGATTTGCCTAGAGCAGCAGTTCTCACAGTGTGGTACAGGCATCCCTAAGGGTCCCCAAGACCCTTTCAGGCAGTTTTCAAGATCAAAATTTTTCATAACAATACTAAGATGTTTTCATTTCTAATATGGTAAATACTGATAAACATGACAATCCACATAAATGGAACTTCTTTGAGGGGTCCTCAATAATTTTTAAGAGTGTGAAGGAGTTCTGAGACCAAAAAGTTTGGAAACCACTATCCTAGAGCACTAGAAATACAAATGATGTGTACAGCATCACATAGCCAGAGTGTGACAGAGGCAGAATTTGAACTCAGGTCTTCTTGGTTTCCAAGTTGATTTTCCAAACCCAGAATCATATTGCCTCTCAAAAAACAAACCAAAAAAATATCAGTTAACATTTGTTGGATTGGAAAAGGTAGGTGGATGAGTAGACAAATGGTTAAATGAATGAGTGAATTATTTGATTCATATAAAAGCAAATCTGATTGTTCCATGTATGCATATCTCTATGATAGATGCTGGAATAGATACAAAAGTTAGGTGAGACACATTCCCTGACCTCATAGAGTTCATTGTCTTATAGGCACAAACACAAATAACTGATAGAGAGATCTAAGGAATGCACTATATGGGTTTCAAGGGCAGAGGTGCTCAATATCTGGGACAACATAGGAGGCTATGGAGGATAATCTATTTTAGATGAGCTTCAAAGGGTGAGTAGAAATTCAGTAGGTGAAAGAGATGAGCAAGGGCATTCCATGCATGGGGATCCATGTGTACAAAGACATAAAAACAGACATGAAAGAATGGGTAGGGAGATAATGAGACAAAAAGTCAAATTAGCTGAATTGTATGGGGGGGGTGTATGTGTGTGTTTGTGTATGAGAGAATGAGAGACAGAGAAAGAGAGAGAGAGAGAGAGACAGAGAGAGAGAGGGAGAGAGAGGGAATCTGTATGTCTGTGTCTATGTGTATATGTGTCTGTCCAGGGGAGTGACATATAAGACTGGAAAGAGATTGTGATGCCAAATGTAGAGAGCCTTGAATTTAGAGTAAAGGAATTCTAACATTGGAAGTCAATAGGGAACCAGTGAGAATTTTTGAGTTTTATGACCAGATCTTTTCATAAGGAAAATCATTCTTTTGATTTATGGCAACGCTCTATATTCTTTACCAGAAATGTTCTGAGCACTGCTCTGACCTCTTCTCTTAAAACAATGGACAATGAGATTCTTGGCATGCTGAGCCCCACTAAATAAACAGACAACTTAAAGAAAGAAAGATTGAGATTTAATGAGGACTTGTAACCACAGGGGCCTCTGGAAAAAGTTATGGCTCGGTAACAAATATACAAATTCATCAGATAAGGCTTCTCTAATTAGAAAGTGTGATCTGTAACAGGAATCATGAAGATAATGTAACACACAGGCATTCCTGCAAAGAGGATGAAATTAGATTACATCTTTAGGTCCCAATTAGGCTTGCCATGACACTAGACCCTTCAGGTCTTCTGGCTCCAACATAAACAGAAAGTGTGTATGTATTGGTGTGAGGGGAGGCAAGGAAGGAGGGAAAGAGAGACACAGAGATACAGACACAGAAGGAGAGAGAGAAAAAAAGAAGGAGAAGGAGGAGGAGAAGGAAAGGAAGAAGGAGAAGAAGAAGAAGAAGAAAAAGAAAGAAAGAAAGAAAGAGAGAGAGAGAGAAAGGAGGAGAGGAGGAGGGGAAACAGAGAGGGGGGAGGAGGAGGAGGAGGAAAAGGAGGGAGGAGGAGGAAATGGATGGAGGAGGAGGAAAAGTAAGAAAAGAAGAGAAAAAAGGAGAAGAGGAGGAAGAGAAGGACAGGAAGAAAAGGACAGGAAGGAGAGAAGGAGGAGGTTCCCCTCTGTTCACAAGAGGAACACTGCTAGCAGTTATCTGCTATACTTGCAAGGGAGAGGCAAAAAGAAGGAAGAACAGAGAGCGAGGTCTGAGCCTAGCTGTGCATGCCTGCTAAATCCTGCCTACTACTTCCCATCTAGTCAGGAATATGTCAGAAATCAATTGAAGTTCCTCTTATTTGGGATCTGTACCTCCTCTTCACTATTATAGTGAATATTCTATTCAGAATAGAAGTTATTATTTCAGTAGAAATAAGGAAATTTGGAGAGGGAGTAGGCTTTGAAGAAAGTTAATCAGTTTTTATTAGGCCATATTGAGTTTGAGATGCTGATGGAAAATCCAGGTTATTTCTGTGATTCAGTTGATAATGTAGGATTGGAGTTCAGGAAAACAAATAGGGCTGAAATATTTAGATTTGGACCCATTTACATAGAGATGATTCTTGAACACATTGGGACATGATCAGATCACCAAGGAGAAAGGAAGGAAGAGGGCTGAAGACCAAGTCTCAGAGACACTCTCAGGATTGAGAACTCAAATTGAGAAATGAATGCATGATAAGGAAATAGAATCAACAAGTATAGACTTTTTTTTTTCCTGCGAGTTTGGCAGTAAAATGAAGGTGACATATCAGATTGTAGGATGAAGGATAGCAGGATAAAATTGTTGTCAATCCTTTGTTCTCAAAGAGGACCAATGACATCACAAGGATGATGTCTTGACATGTGTATAAATTGGATTTAAGTGAGGCAGAGTTTTGCAAAGTCACCAGCCTCACTGTCTCCTCCAGATTCAACAGAGTCCAGGGGCAAGACAAAAGTCAAGATGACTGGTGATCAAATGAAAGTTTTTAAATGATGGCATAGACCTAAGTATGTGTAAGGTCAGGGTGCTGTTGTTTAGTCATTTTTCAGTCACGTCTAACTCTTCGTGATCCCTTTTGGGGTTTTCTTGGCAAAGATACTGGAGTGGTTCATCATTCCCTTCTTCATCTCATTTTACAGATAAGGAACAAAGACAAACAGGGTTAAGTGACTTGCCCAGAGTCACATAGCTAGTAAGTGTCCAAGATCATATTTGAACTCACATCTTTCTGCCTCCAGGCCAGGTGGTCTGTCCACTGTGCCACCTAGTTGTCCTACATCTTAAGGACTTCTTGAGGATTTCAACAAAAGGACTTCCAGAAGCTATGTTCCCCTAGTCAGAAGTTGGGCACACCTCCTTTACCATATGTGTTCTAAATTAGAGCTCCACTCTCTCCTGAACTCTATATTTACTGGTGGGAGAATGTGTCACAACTGTTTTTTTGGGGGGGAAGGGGCATGTGGCAGAAATGTTTGTGCTAATTATTCTTACTATAGGACCTTAGTAAATAACTCCTTTCTAAAAAGTAAGTCTAGTTGATAAATTGATATCCATTGATAATCAACTGCCTAAGGAAATTGGTGGGACTTGAGCTATAGCATTAGAAAGACAATGCCCCATCCCCTCAGGGCTGTCCCTAGATCCCCAAGGAAACCAGGGGCAGCTGACCTCTAAGGACCTAGCCAGTACTTGTGAATGGGGGTTGGAAGAGTGAGCCCCAGAGCATGAACAATATATAATTTTAGGCAACAGGAAATTGACCAGTAGATGGGGGAGGTGGAAGGAAAGGAAGGAAAGACAGATGGAAGGAATTATGGGAAAAGTTCCCAGGAAAAATGAGAGAGGTTAGGATTGAGGGTATAAATAGTGATTGGCCTTGAAAATAAGGAACTTATTCCTTAGACACTGGAGTAAAATTTGAGAGAGCGGCCAAAGTTGTAGAAAAATTTTGTGAAGTGTGAAATAGGCAAAATGAAGGCATTCTCAATGAATAATCTCAATTTTCTCAATAAAGTAGAAGATAAGGTCATCTGCTGAGAGATCAGAGTCAGAGTGGTAGTGATACAAGAGAGAAGAGAAGATTGGGGCAGGAAGGGAGATTAATAGAGAGTCAGCAGGAAAGAATAAAATAACAGTTATCTAGGAGTGAAGGCCCAGTTGAATTTAAATAATATAAACTTGTAGTAGACCTAGTCTAGTCTACATGGTTTCATGACCTCTGCCAACAACATTTTGTAGCAGCACAGGAGTGGATGGTGGAGGTGATTCAGGGTTAATAAGGTAGGGTATGGATAGCAATGTGACAAGGTGGGGAAAGTCATCCAGGCTAAATAACAATGTATTGTTGATTGATTTTCTATGGAGTTAAGACTGAAAAAGTGAAGGTAGATCAGAACGGCAGACTGAGAGAATATGAAGAGATGTAGATACTGGAGATGGAAGAATAGTGGATTATGATCCCTATTTGAATTATAGAGATCACATAGGTGGCATAATTATGGGTAATGGTGACATCTATCCCTGCGAGTAGGTGGGAGAAAAACATTGACAAGTGATTGAAGGTGAATTAGAGAGAAGGGGTGACTGCTTGAGCAAAGTCGTTGTCAGGAAGGAATGGGATTAAGGGAACAAGTAGAAGAATTTGTCTGAGTGTGGAATAGGGAGGTTTCTTCTTCTGCGACCAGAGGAAATAAAAGACATAGCTGGCAATGGTGCTGAGAAATTCTGAAGACTGAAGGAGAGAGCTCACATCAGGTGGCCTCAATTTCCTCAGTGAAGTAGGAGGTAGGTCATCTGTGATAGGTATGTATGAGGGGGCGTTTAGCCATGAGAGGAACGAAGAGAAGGTTTGAAGCAGATGGTACGTGAAATGAATGAATATATGAATAGATCAATGGATGTTCAGTTAGAAAAGTGAATGAATGGGCGCATGGATAAATAAGTGAATAAAAATATGGATGAATCAATGAAAACATTATGAAAGCATGAATCAATGAATTAAGTAGACAAATTATTGACTAATAAACTAAATAGTGAATGAATAGATACATAAAATTATTAAATAAATGTTGATTAAGCATGAAAATTAAGATAAGACAAGGTTCCTCCCTTGAGGAACTTGTAATCTACTAATGAATGAATAAATGAATTGGATAGATGGGTTCCATTTGGACCATGTAGGCTGTTATGATTTTGTTTAGCCATGTTATCTTTCAGTGAAATAAGTAACAGTAGACACTTAGCAGTTTGGCTAGAGAAAAAAAAAAAACACGTTCATTTGCTAGAGATATAAAGTCTTAGTTATTCTAAGCCCACTTTAATTATATTGAAGGATGAGCTCTTAGCAACCTTGCAATTGAGCGGAGGCTGATGAGTTATTCATATCAACTTACACCACTGTTTAAAAAGTTTAGTTTTTGCCTCACACATACCAAGATGTCCTAAGGGCGCTAGGAACAAAGGCGGTTCAGACTTGTGGAAGCCACAATTTGACATGGACTTAGTTCTTCAATGCCCTCAGTCTTATACAGGAAGTGGGGCTTGGTGAAGAAATCATGAGAATTAGATTTAGAAAAGGCCAGCTCTAGACTTCTTAGTTTTGTGACCATGGGTGAGCCACTCTGTTACTCTGTGTGACTTTGTATTCATCTATAAAATGGGAGTGATAATATGTGTGCTACCTACCTTACAGACAGAGCTATAACTAGAAAGTACAGTACCTGGAGCAAACTCAATTGAGTAAGAGTGAAGGTGGGGTATCTAAGGTATGAGCACTCTTGAATGGTTGAGATAGCCTGTGGTTGAGGGTGGTGAATTTTGAGTAAAGAGAAGACTTACGAGAAATGATGCAAAGTAGAATAAATAGAAGCAAGGAAAAATATACACAATGACTACAACAATGTAGTTGTGTAAATGTGAAAAACGACAACAGCAAGAAAACAATGGAAACTGAATCCTCCAAAATTCAAAAGAGAAAAGTTTGATCCTAAAGAAGAGACTTGAGGAGGGGCCTCCTCCAACTTCTCTGTAGAAGTGGGACGCTGTAAGTGTGGAATAGTGCATATAACATCATATTTTTTTTTCAATATATTGGTTAGTTTTGCTGAACTTTTTTATTCTTTGCTATAAGGAATGAGTCTCTGGGAGGACTGTCAAATGTAGGTGATATAAAAACAAAAGATATCATTCGGTTTATTTTTTAAAGCCTCATTTCAGTTCCAATATTCTATGCTTTAAGCCTGTTCAAGCTTTAACGTTCCTTTTCTATACTTTATACTTCTTATACACTTCTCCATACTATTTTTTGTTCCAAGGTTCCTTCCAACTCTTAACATTATACATTCTGAAGTCCTATACAACTCCCACATGCCATGTTCCATATTCTGATATCTCTAACATTTTATGTTCTATGTAAAAAGCTTACTTGCAATTTCTATGTTCTAAGACTATTTCAGAGCTAATATCTTCTGTTTTATGCTCTGACAACCCTTTCAATTTTAACATTTTGTCTTTCATGTACTATTTATGTACTATACATTCTTCCTCCAACATTCTATATTCTAAATCTCCGTCCCCCAGCACTAACATTTGATGTTCCATGTTCTAAGATTTCTTCCATTCCTAACATACTAGGTTCAGAGACTCATTTTAGCTTTAACATTTTAGGATTCCATGAGAAAGGAACATTAATTTAGAGCTTTAGAAAGGATGGTAGAGTCTATCAAATCCAACCACTCATTTTACAAATGAGAACATTGAGACTGAGAGATGTTAAATGACTTGCCCAGGGTCACACACCTGGTGTCAGCAACTGTATCCTCTTTTTCTAACCCTACATTATTTTGCCTCTAGGTAGCTTCTATTTTTTCTGACATTCCACCTGGAGGAGAGGAGATATCTAATGAGCTAAATGATCAATGCCACAATGCGTTCACCCAATTCAGAGGGTACAAAAAGGATCCTGTATGATAGGCTCTCCCCTCCCAAATATTAGAACCAAATGGGTCCCAAAGGTCCTAGGATAGCTATATAACCATGGAAAGAGACAAAACCATATTGATAATTACCTTCATTTGTGAAAACACAACCAAAAAAAGAACAAAAACTCTACACCTGAGATCAAATCTCTCTGGGAAATAGAAAAATGAAGGCTTTGTCAAGAAGACTTCCTTGAAAAGTTTCATGAAGGAGTATGAACGGGTAGAAATTGTAGGGAAGCAGATTTTGGCTTAAACTCCAGAAGAACTTCCAAACTGTTAGAGCCACTCAACAATGGAATTGGCTACCTCATTAGACAATTAGTTTTCTAATTAGATGTATTTAATCCTGGATGCCCACTTGATGAGGATGCTTGTTATGGAGAAATGATTCATGAATCAGGTATTGGTTGGATTAAATGTGTTCTGAGGTTTTTTACTGCTCTCTGATTCTGGGAATCTATGATTCTGTGTGAGATAAAGGCTAATGATGATGATGTCACTGACAGGTAACATATAGATATTCCTTTATGCTTGCAAAGCTCTCTGTGTGTATATTTGATCCTCACAACCACCTTGAGAGGGAAGATAAGCAGGTCTCAGAGCTATAATTACCAAAATCATGACTGAGTGATTCGGTTGGGGTTGGGGGAGGAGAGCCTGGCCATCTAGAGGTCATCCTGCCCCATACTGAGAGGATGTGGCATGGAACCTGGGAGTAGGGCACCATGGCCACAAGATGTAGGAGGAGGTGGAGGATAATAGATAGTCCTGAAGAACCAGAAAGTGAGGTGGAGGGATGGTAGTAGCAGCTGAAGTTGCCACGAGGAACAAGCAAGATATCAGCGTCCTAGGTTCAATCTAAATTCACCCTGTGCCAGTCAAGGTTCTGGCTGGTATTTTTAAGCACTAATGAAGAGAATTCCCTAAATGGAAACTCTCTCCACTGACACAGAACAACTAATCTGTAACTTAGAGCTGTAAACTTTATTATTACCATCCTACATAAAAGAAATTGAGGCTCAGAGAGTCAAGGGACTTGTGCAGGGTCACATAGCAAGTAATTATTGGAACTAGTACTTGAATGTAGATCTCTGAGTCTGAACCCAAGGCTGGCTCTGCCACACTGCTCACACTAGGATAGCTGAATTGGGTGGGGGAGTGGGGGGAGTAAGGGGACAGCATGAGACAGAAAGCTGAAAATACCCAAATGCATCTGTATTTTATTTCCAAAGTATTTGTTTTCTTTTTAAAAGATGAACTACAGAAGAGTCTGACATTCAGGAATCCAGGAATTAAATTAGCAGAAGGAGCAGCATTTCACATGTTTCACTTATTTCTCCCTTTTATAATCCACAGAAAAGTCAGATTGCATGATTTGTCAAGAGCAATTTATAAATATCATTATAGAGGGTGATTACAAGGCCTTTCTTCTAGGATTTTTTTGTAAACAGCTGGGCCTCTTTTCTATGGTTTCACAGCCTTCCCAGACTTTCATGGGTCACAGCTAAATGCAGCAAGTGGCAAAGTCAATAATTAGGGCTCTGTCTGTACTTCTATTGCCAAGGCTAATTATTTGCTTATTTAGCCTGAATTGAAGATGTTCATACCAATGAGTAAATTATTATGAACTCATAAGATGTCAAAACTGAAATATTCTATGTTCTAAAATAGAATGTTCCAGCTAGAACGTTCCATGGTCTATGTTAAAATGACTCTTCCAGCTCTGACTTTCTGTATTTCAGGTAAAGATATCCAGCAACTACTGAGGAATGTGTAACTGAAACTCAATTTGGGGTTGACTCCAAGTAGGAGTGATAAATAAAACCTAGGAGGCAGTGTGATAAGGTGGAAAAAGCCCTGCTTCTCAAGTCAGAGGACCTAGAATCCCATCTCTGGTGCTTACTACCTGTGGGACTATAGAAAATTCATTTAATTGTCCTAAGTCTCAATTTCTTCATCTCTAAAATGAGATAGTTGGACTTACATGTCCTCTATGATTGCTTCAAGCTGCATAGCTGGGATCTATGAGCCTGCCATAGTTTGTGTATCATCTTTGAGAATACAGACACCTCCATACCATAGTCAGACCCTAGGAAAGAACTGGAGTGAAGGAATAATAATGGTGACAATAACTTTCATTTCTATAACACTTAGCGTAGCACCTAGCACTTAATAGATGCTTTTTCATTTTTCCGTTGTTCAGGTCAACAAAGTGCTTTCTTCCCAACAATTTTATAAGTTAAGAATCACAGATATTATCATTCCTACTTTGCAAATGAGTAAATTGAGGTCACAAGAAATAGGTAGATAGTTAAAGCATTTATAAAGTGTTTACTATGTGCTAAGCCCTATGCTAAGCTCTAGAGGTGCATATAAAAGCAAACATCCCATTCTAACCATCAAGGAAATTACATTTTAATGAAAGAAGACAACAAACAAAGGAGTCCTAGAAGGGAGGGAGGAAGAGTCCTGGCAATGAGTTGGTGCAGTGGATAGAGTATTGCACCTGGAGTCAGGAAGCACTGAGTTCAAATTTGGCTACAGACAGTTACAAGATGTGTGACTTCGGATAAGTCATTTAACCTATGTCTGCCTCAGTTTCCTCAACTGTACAAAAAGTATCTACATCCCTAGAATCAAATGAAATAATATTTGCAAAGTGCTTAGCATTGTGCCTGGCACATAATAGGTACTTAATAAATTCTCAGTCCCCCCCTTTCCCTTTCTTCCCCCAGCATAACACCTGTCAAGGAAACTTAAGGAAATAGAATGATGGCCTGGTTCAAGACTCAATAAGACAAGAAAAAAAAAAGAAGTATTTTGTCTAATTTCCTCACAGGAAAAATGAGACACTTGTGAACACCTACAATACCTATTACTTAGGAGGTCAAGGCCAGTGGATCATTTGTGCTCAGGAGGTCTGAGCTGGAGCTGGGCTAAAGCTCATCAGGTACCTGCACTAAGTCAGGCATCAGTGTGGTGAGGCCTTGAGAGTAGAGACCACCAGGTTGACTAAGGAAGGTCAGACTAAACTAGTCAAAGTTTCCATACCAATCATGGGTGGGATCAGGCCTATGAGTTGGCCAATACACTTCCAACCTGGGTGAGACAGGAAGACTCAGTCTCAAAACAGAGAGACAGAGAAAGACAGAGACAAAGAGAAAGAGAAAGAATGAAGGAAAGATACAGAGAGGGGCAGCTAGGTGGCACAGTGGATAGAGCACTGGTCCTGAAGTCAAGGGGACCTGTGCTCAAATCTGGCCTCAGACATATAATACTTCCTAGCTGTGTGACTCTGGGCAAGTCATTTAATCCCAATTGCCTCACTAAAAAAATAAAAAGAGAGAGACACAGAGAGAGAGAGGGAGGGAGGGAAGGAAGGAGGAAGAAAGAAAGAAAGAAAGAAAGAAAAAGAAAGAAAGAAAGAAAGAAAGAAAGAAAGAAAGAAAGAAAGAAA
>NW_020954596.1:11130179-11159308 GCF_900497805.2 Vombatus ursinus | reverse complement strand
AAAGAAAGAAAGAAAGAAAGAAAGAAAGAAAGAAAGAAAGAAAGAAAGAAAGAAAGAAAGAAAGAAAGAAAGAAAGAAAGAAAGAAAGGAAGGAAGGAAGAAAGAAAGAAAGGAAGGAAGAAAGAAAGAAAGGAAGGAAGGAAGGAAGGAAGGAAGGAAGGAAGGAAGGAAGACAGCAACAGAGAAGAGTGAGTGACTCTTTTTTAACTGGCTCATGGAAAACAAGACAAGGAGGTGGTCCATCTCATCTTGTAAGATCTGAAGTATAAAGGAGAGGATGGATGAAAACACGAAGAGTTTTTTAGGCAGAGAGGTAAGCAAGCTGATGTTTTGTGATGTAAAATAAGGAGAAAGCTCGCCTACTGAGATTGAAAAAGGGCAGGAGTGAAATTGAGGGGCCTGAGAAGAAAAAAATAGCTTTGGACCATCCACCATGGGAAATATAATCAGGACTCAGGCAGAGGTGAATAAATGGATGATCATGAAAGAGTAAAAATCTCCCTGATGTTAGAGAGCCCCTATTTCAGATTTCTCCAGCAGGACTCAGCAGCATCAGATCAGGAATAGGGAAAGTAGGGATGGAGGTTATGCTAAGCTGGAGATCGGCACACAGAAAGCTACAGAAATATTTGGGGGTGCCAAGGGGCAGACAAGAGCAGCATTTGAATGTCAAAGAGAGAGGAATAGGGACTGAACTTGTGATTTCACCAGTCTGAGACCCCCCAAGTCAACTACTACCAGTGTTAGTCATCAGGGGAGATCAATTTAGTTGCAATGGAAAGGGAGGTAGAAAGAGTTGGAGTCAGAAGAGTTGGGTTCAAATCCCAGCTCTGCTGTTTGCTATTTGTGTGACCTAGGGTTAGTTGCATAATTTCTCTGGTTTGATGACCTATAAAATGACAGGGTTGAACTCAATGACCCCAAAGTCCTCTTTGAGTTCCTCCAGGCAAGTTTCCTGGAGCACTGAGAGATGAAGTTATGCAATCAGTGTATGTCTAAGATGGACCTTGATGCAGGGTCTTCCTGGTTCTGAGGCTAGTTCTCCTACACTATGACAACTCTGTCTCCATTGAGTAGCACACACCTTAGAAAATAAAATGGTAGAATTGGAAGGGGCCTTAAAACAAAGAAGATGGACTTTCAGAGATAAATTAGTGCATAGAAAATTAGCTCCGCCATTGGACTATGGGCTCCTTGAAAATGGGGACTTTCTTTTCCATTTCTTTATATTCCTAGAGTTCAACACAGTGCTTGGCACATAGTAAGTACTTAATAAATGCTTAATGATGGGCTAAGTTAGGACATAGAAGACACAACATAGAATGTTAGAATGAGAAGGGACTTTAGAACATAGAATATCTGAGTCAAAAGGGGCCTTAGACAACATCTAGTTGAACGCTATTTTTATGGTGAAGGAAACTGAGACTCAGATAGGGGAATGACTTGCCCAAGGTTACCCAGTAAGTTAAGTAGCTGAGTTGGGAGGGGAACCCAGTTTGGTGCTCTTTCTACCATAAATGACTGCTTCTGAGTTGAGGCTAGGCAGGGAGGTATGTAAAGCCAGAAGGGGCCTGATGGATGGGTTGAGAAAAGAGGTATAGTCAGGGGCCTGAAGGTCATGATGAGGGTAAAAAACAGGTTGAGCAGAAGGGTGGGGGGGGGGGGGGGCTTCCTCCTATTCAAGTGTGGCTTCCTCCAGGGGATTCAGGCCCAGCAAAGGTGTTGGATGCAGTTCAGCCTGGGTGTGGGCTCTCCCTTATCTGGCCCTACTGAAGGAACCCAAACTAAGCCAGGAGGCAAAACAGAGCAGTAGGCCCAACCCTGGGCAGAGTTATGAGGAAGGAGAAGTTCAAATAGGGTTCCTTATCTCTCAGTTTTTGATGTCCTTTCTCTCTCTATTGGTGCCCTCCTCACCCCCTCCTGCCCCTCCAATCCCAGGCACCCAGGGCCCTTATACATCATAGCATGAAGGAGAAATCCCTGAGTATGGAGTCCAAGAACCTCATTTCTAGTCCAGGTAGTGCCACACTGGGAGTGTGTGTGTGTGTGCGTGTGTGTGCATGTGTGCGTGTAAGATTAGGTCTCCCCAACTCTGCCAGAGAGTACCAGGATTGGTAATTGGTATCAGGTTCTGCGTCTGAGTTAAATCACTTAACATCTTTGAGACTTAATTTCCCCATCTGTAAAATGAGAGGGGAGTGAGGGGACTCAATGACCCCGAAGGTCCCTTCTGGCTCTAAATCTGTGATCCTGTATAAACCTGCGAACTTTGACCTCCTAGCTTGGTGAGATTCGCCCATCAGAATAAAATATAAGAGAAGACAGACTGAGAAGCTCATATTATATTCACATGGATGGAATAAAAGCTTTGAGTCCTGGCTCTACCACCAACTTATAATTTTGTCTGCCATTTTAGGCAAGCTCTTTCCCCTCTGTGGGCCTCAGCTTCCTCCACTGGAAAATGAGGGCTTTAGACAACCTTGACCTAAGCTCTCTCTTATTAGGTCTATGGCGGTTAATTTAGTAACTATAGTAAGCATGTGCCCAGTAGACTTTCTCATGAAAGTCTTTAAAAAGCTTGAAGAGGATTAAGTCATTTCTTCTCCGGGCTAAAGATCTCTAATTATTTTAATCAGTCTTCCTATGGCATGATCTCAAAGCCCTTCACCATCCTACTTGTAACCCTCTGATGCTCTAGAGCTTATGTGTCATTCCTAAAAGGTGGCACAAAGAATTAAACACAACCCTCCAGATGTGGGCAGAACAGGCAGTGCAGAATACATTGTAAGTATCACCGCCTTCATTTTGGACACTATCTAGGCCAAAGATGTCATTAATGGGGTTCTCTTGTCAGATTGTTGACTTACGTTGAGTTCGCAGCTCAGATCATTTTTCAGATGAACTTCTATCTATTAATACTGTTTTTATCTTACACTTGTGAAACTGATTTTTAACTCAAATATAGAACTTGACCTTTTTTTCTATAAAATCCCATCTTATTTGATTCAGCATAATATTCTAGTCTACCAAGACTTTTTTTTCATCATGAACCTGTCATTCCATATGACAGCTATCCATCATGGTTTTCTGCAATCTGTAAATCAGATAAACACAAAATTTGTGCCTTTATCCAAGTAAGGGACAAAACTGGTAAACAGCACAAAAACAAGCATCTATCTCCGGCCCACTAGCTTAGAGGCTTTCTTCCAAGACAGCATCAAACCATTAATGACAATTCCTTGAGTTCAGAAATTCAACCAGTTTTACCTAACTGTAGCATAATCTACTGCACATCTTTCCATGTTGTTCACAAGAAAAACATCAGAAATTTTGTCAAATGCTTTACTAGAATCTAAATAAGTTATATATAGAGCATTTCCTTGATATATCTATCCAATAAGTCTGTCAAAAACAAAAATCAAGTTAGTCTTGCATGATCTGTTTTTCATCAAGCCATCATGGATCTCTGTGATCACTGCTTCCTTTTCTGGACATTCACTAACCCTTCCTTTAATAATATATTTCAGAATTTTTCTAGGAATTAACTTCAGTGTCACTGGCTTTTACCTTGCAGGCTTCACTCTTATGAAATGAAGTCATCATTTTCTCCTCCCTCCCACTGCCATACTTTGTTTCATCCTGTTTTCAATAGGTATGGAGACCCTACATGAAACCTAAAATACTCATAAATATTACTTAGACTTGGAGGTCCCATGGCTGGCATACATACACACATATGTTTATATGTATGAATATGTATATATGTGAAATATATATATGAAAATATATTATATATATGAAATGGTATAGTTTATTGAATAAACAAAAGAGGTTGAGTGAACACTGTATAGTGAGCAAATATACTCGTGTGAGAAAATCCAGCATGAGAGAGGGAAATCATAGTCAAGAACATTTGGGTACAGGTCAAGGGAGCCTAAACAGAAATGATATCATCAGAATATGCTTCAGATCACCTGGAAAGAAGGGGAAAATAGATGAGGGATTCAGGAACAGATCACAAGCCAGAGACAGAGACATAATATAATAATGATAGGGGACTTCAATTATTTAACATCTGCCAGAACTATCTCTGTCCAAAGCAGAGCAATTAATAACTGTCTTAACTTAATAATAATTTCGTCCTTCAAAAGGTGGAGAAACATCAGTAGGGAACTTCTTTCTGGCCTTTCGCCCTAATGGCTTTCCTCTGGACACTCTAGTTAATCAATGTCTTCCTTAAAGAATGTTGACTAGATATGAACACATTATCCCAGACCCAATGTCAGATCAGAATAGAACACCATGGGATTATCATCTCCTTGATCATGAACACTATTCATCTCTTAATGGAAACTATGATTTTATTAGTTCTCTTGGCCACCATATCTCATTTGCAAGTCACTAAAATGGTAGTTGCCTGCTCTCTCCACTTCATCCCATTGTCTCTTTTCAGGCTGCTCACCTAATGTCAATTCTCCTAACTTGGTAAATTTCCCCAAGGTCAAGTAGGTATTCCACCTATTCAGTGTCGTCCAATGTCCTCATGGAGTACTGGATTGTTAGGTTTGGGAGGGACCATTAGAGATGATCAGATCCAACTTTCTCATGTTATGGATGAGGAATCATGAGGTCTGGCCCAAAGTCATACAGTGAGATAACGACTCAACTATGCCTTGAACCCCTACCAGGCTCTTCTGGATTTGGCCTTCATACCCTCTAGACCTTGAGTTCCTCTGTGGGTCTACCCATATACATCCATTACTGCCCAAGCCAAACTGATAGATGTGGCAATAGGGAATGACTGCATTTCCTTATTTAACCTCTTTATCACCTTGGGATATTGAATGCCAGCTTCATTTGAGGATGGATGCTACAGGATGTGTTATTGTGACCCTCTACAAATGAAAGCTGTATAGAACAATATCACCATAACCCCCTTGCCTTAATAACTAAGCCAATTCTATAAGCACATATCCAGTGTGCTTTGATTCCAGGGGGTTGGGGAGATTTCTTGTTCTCACATCCCTTTTCCTTCTCCTTCCCCATTCATCTTCTGAAATGTTGCCTACAGTTCCTTCCCTAGGGGACAGAACCTCTCCTCCTTTTTCAGGAAAAGCTCAGACTGAAAAAGGAGAACTTTTGGAAAAAGGAAGCCAGAAGCTGACATGAGCTCACAGAAAGGAGACAGAGCCCAGAGGCTTTCTAGAGAGCAGAGTTGGGAGAAAGGAGTAGAGTAGTCATGTGGCCTTAACAGAGGAGAAGAAGGGATTGACACCTTGTCATTCATTCGCATTTCTATAGGATCAGAGATTTGGGCCTGGAAGTAGCCTTTGCAGATTTACAAAATACTTTTGGCCAGCAACCCTGAGGGTCTTCTACACCCAGTTTGACTTTTTTTAGTATTATTATTATTATTATTATTAAAGGGGCCATCCCTTGACTCACTTCTTTTTTATTTTTTTAGGCAGTTGGGGTTAAGTGACTTGCACAGGGTCACATAGTTAGCAAGTGTAATGTCAAGTGTTTGGTCTAAGACCAGATTTGAACTCAAGTCCTCCTGACTTCAAGGTCAGTGTTTTATCCACTGCACCACCTAGCTGCCCTCCTTGATTCACTTCTTAAAGAGGTCTATTCACTGAATGGGTGTTGCCTCACTCAAAGTGAGAACTTGAAATGACCATAGTTTAAAAAGGGCATAGGTCTGCCATTGCATCCTGGGTCATCTCCAGTGGTCCTGACTGATATCTGGCCCTTAGACCCAGTTGTCTCTGGAGGAGAAAGTAAGGCTTATGACCTTGCCCAGACCTCCCTCACTCAAATCAAAGTCAATTGCAAGTCATGTCATCATCTCCCTGATGTCATGGTCCTCTTTGAGAATGAAGGACAAACTACCACAACCACAACCACAATCACAACCACAATTCCCATTTACAATCCAGGAAATGGAAGCATAGAGGTTAAGTGACTTTCTAGAGTTATAGAGTTAACAATGAGAGCCAGGATTTAAACCCAAGATCTTGTATTTCCAAGTCCACTACTCTTTCCACTATACCACACTGTCTCCAAGAAAGGAACCAGGTAGAGAAAGTAAATGCCAGAGACCCTAGAAACAAACTTCCATACTTTACAATTATTCCAAAGGCTAGGCCCTATAGGAGACTATGGAAAAAATAAATAAATAAAAATTTTCTGAGGACGAAGGGACCAAAATCCTGGCTACAATCAGTTAAACAAAGAGTGGGGGCCATATATATACCCAGAGAAAAAGAAACTCTAAAGACTTGTCCCTGTTTGGATATAAGAGTTTGATATGTGCCTCTGGGAACATATTTCTTTTGATTCACACATAATAAAAAAAAAAAAACCACAAATAGAGCCATAGCCAAAGCAAACCAAATAAATAAGAAATCAGGAATGGGAATGAGACAAACAAGTACTCAAACTGCTGGGAGAGGAGGCCAAGGCATTGCCTAAGGAGAAAAAATGAGTCATGGTATCCAATTCACCAAGTCTCAGGCTCGACAGTGTGAATATTCACATTTATAAGCTTAACTGGAGCTACAATGCATGGGATCTGCATGAGGCTGGTACAGAATTGATGGCCTGTAAAACAGAGAGATATATAGGACCACATCAAGACCTGTCAGAGAAAACATCTTCCATCATTCTTAATGTGTCACGCAGCAGCAGAAGAGATCAGTGTCAGGTTCTCTTTGTTTTTCCCATGTAAGGATTCTGTACGCAGACATGGGCACTGACTGCCCTTGCTTGTTGACCAGTCAGCTGACACAGCTCGGAACTGATGAGGAGGTCACAGAATCTCCAAGCAGAGATCAGCCTCAGACGATCCGTCCAACCTCCTTATCTTCTAGGAGATAACAACATAACAGCCCCCGTTTCTGTAGCACTTTAAGGCTTAGAAGGTACATTCCTCATAACAACCCTGAAAAGTAGGGCAATAATGATCTTCTGCCATTTTTCCAGAGTTACAAAATCTCGTTCCTCGGAAGGTAGGGCAGTGTGCTGTGGTAGGTGGGGAACACTGACTGTGGAGGCCAAATATGTGAGTTTGAAGCCTGGTTCCACTTCTTTCTTACTGTGCTACCTCAGAAGTTATTGAGTATTGTAGACTCCCAGAGCTGGTGCCTTAACAATCATTTGGTACAGTTTCCTAATGTTAGAGATAAAGGAAATGAGGCCCACAGAGAGATAGTTCTACATTGTGCGACTAAGAAAGTAAACTATCTCTCTGTAGGCCTCATTGCCTTCATCTCTTAGACTGTGGTAGTACTAAGATTTGAACTAGGATCCTCCTGCCCAGGGAAGGACAATATACTCAACGAGTGCTCATTCAACTTTGGTTTGCACATGGCCAGTGACCAGGAGTTCACTCTCTCAGGAAGGAGCTCATTCCATTATCAGGTAAATTTTTTCATTATAAGGCTTCCTTTTATTTAGCCAAAATCTGCTTCCCTATACCTTCCATCCACCCGTCCTAATTTTATCATCTGTAGCAAAAGGATGCTAAGGACACAGCATGTGGTGGCAATGAGAAGAAATGATGTAGGCTGGGCTGGAAGAGGGACATCTATCTCTAAAGAGCTTCACTCTACATACACTGAGGGAAGCTAGGTGGTGCAGTGTATAGAGCACAGGCTATGGAGTCAGGAAGATTCCCTTTCCCAAGTTCAAATCTGGCCTCAGACACTTATGAGCTATGTGACCCTGGGCAAGTCACTTAATCCTCAGTTTCCTTGTCTGTGAAAAGAACTAGAGAAAGAAATGGCAAGCCATTCCAGTGTCTTTGCCAAGGAAATCCCAAATGGGGCAGCTAGGTGGGGCAGTGGATAGAGTCAGGAGGACCTGAATTCAAATCTGGCCTCAGACACTTATTAGATGTGTGACCCTAGGCAAGTCACTTAACCCCAATTGCCTCAAAAAAGTAAATAAATCAATAAATGGGATCATGAAGAGTTGGACATGACTGAAAAACAACTGAACGTTCAACATCTATGCTGAATTTCACACTGTTTTCTCATTTCCTATTGGTCTGCTCCTCAATTCAACAACTTGAGTTAAACAAATATTTATTGCTGTTGTTCAGTCATGCATGGCTCTTTGTGCCCCAGTGGACCATACTGTCCTTGAAGTTTTCTCAGCAAAGATACTGGAGTGGTTTGCCACTTCTTTCTCTGTTGGATTAAGGCAAACAGAGGTAAAGTGACTTGCCCAGGGTCATATAGCTAGTAAGTGTCTGATGTCAGATTTGAACCCAGGTCTTCCTGACTCCAGGCCTAGCACTTTATCCACTGAGCCACGTAGCTGCTTACTCAAAAAAAACAAAAAAACAAAAAACAAAAAAAAAAACAAAAATTGCTGAGATGCCAAGTTTCGATAAGAACAAAGTCCCTGCTCCTAGTCTGATAAAGGAATATACCAGACTCAAGAGAGATATTCTATTTCTACCTTTGGTCATTTTAGGTGTCAAACACTATTCTTTTTACTCATTCAGAGATGAAACATTAATTTAACTCCTACTGTGTAAAGGGCCATGTTCTCAGCAGTATGGGGGATAAAGATAAGATACAGTTCCTACCGTCAGAAATCTCATAGGCTGCTTGGTGATTCCATCTAATATTACTGAAATGAGAAATACCAACATAGAGAGATTAGCAGAGCACAGGAGACTGATTGTGTGTGTGTATTGGGAGTCAGGGGGAAATTGACGGTGGTGATATAGACAATAGCCCAAGCACAGGATCAATTATTCTGGGAAATCTCCTAAGAGATCTGTCCATGATCTCTGGCTGGAGGAAGAAGATAGGTCCCAGGAGAGAAGTGTCTTGGTGACAGGCTCCAGAGGTAGAAGTTGAAGAGGGAGAAAAATTTCACTGAGTAAAAGGGACTTTGGGAGTGGAGAAGGATGCAAGGGTCATCTACATCAGAGACAGTAAGAGAAGGAAGTCTTCTCCACCCTGAGAAGGTAAGTATGCCCCCTCGATGCCAGTGATCTGGGGCAAAGCCCTACTGGCCCAACCTTTCAGCTCTGTAATAACACAAAGAACTGAATAACGGTGCAATCCATGCAGGTTATCCAGCACCTTTCTGTTCAGTGCTGTGTCAGATCTATTGCAGTGAAGACTGTTGGACTTGGATTCAGAAGACCTGGTTCTGATCCCTTGTTAACTGTTTGACTTTAGACAAGTCACTTCCTCTCTCTGATCATTGGTGTTAACCACCTATAAAATAAGTGTATTGGACCAAATGATCTTTTAGAGTTTTTTTTTCCCATTTCTATTGTTTTTCTATATCCTAAGTGCCTGCCATGCTCTGACATCCTATAGTCTATATTCAACTCTTCTGTGTTATAGGGTCCTTTAAGCAGAATCATGAAAGATCATTATTTAATTCCAAGACAAATGGCACAAAATGTTTCCTCAAATAACTTTCTAAGATAAGTGCACTTTGTGAAGGTAGAAAGTGGGAGACACTGGAAGATGTGGGGACACTGATCCAAGGGGTGAGGAGGGGAGATGGAGATTCTGGGACATCACTGGATAGGGAACCCAGGACAATGTTTTAAGGGGGCTTCCTGTTTTAACAATTCTTTCTAATAAAATGTTAAAGTTGGTTATTTCTATAACGCTATAAAGCCATAAACAGTCAGTACCCTATAAATTCTGGCATCTAGGGGCAAAGCCTTTGGTTGATCATCTACTTTAGTTACTGGGTACAATAAGGAGCGAGGGAAGGGTGAAAGAAAACATTCCACAACATGACTAAGAAAATTTTTAAAGCACAGTGCATATGGTAAGTGCTTAATAAATGTCTTTTCCTTCGTTCATAAGAAAGAAAAATTGTGAAGTAATTCTCTGTCCCCTTCCCCATTCTAGCTCTTTCACTCTGGGGTCTACTACTCATGAAGTATTTATTAAGCTTCTATTGTATACCCATTTCAATGGTTTATTATACTATGAGGGAGACAAGTGAAGGGGACCCAGTCCTTGCTTTTGGAGAGTTCTCAATTTAGTTGAAGAAATTAGCCTCGTATCTATGGAATTATTAGAAAGCAATGTAAGAAGAAGCAAAATGTCTGTTTACTAGCGGCAGCTACAGCAGAAACACTAGCTTAATTTTAAGACAGAACTTTTGCCCTCAAGGCCCTTACAGTCACTTTACAGGCCTGGAGAGGCTCTGTAAATAGTGGTGCTAGAAAAAGACCGTTGGATGTGTCTGAGGACTTAGCATTGAATTCTGGCTCTACCTGTGTGACCTTAGGCAAGTCATACCCCCTCTGGGCCTCAGTTTCTGTGTCTGTAAAATGATGTGGTTGAACCAGGAGGCCTGTGAGTTCTCTTCCAGCTCTATGACCTTAAGGTGCTTTGCTTCTTTGGGCCTCGGTTTCTTCATATGTGAAATGGGGAGACCTTGATGACTTTTGAGGTCATTTCTATGACCTCTGGAACCTGTGATCGGCGATCCCAGATACAAAGGATGTAGACATTAAAAGGGACCTAAAACTCCAAAGCAGGATACCATATTTGCCCGGGGGAAGGGATCTCACTCATAAGGGTAATAGATGTTCAGATGGGAGGAGATCACCATGGGGCTGGGGATAGTCAAGGAAGTTTTCTGGAACTTTCATTAAGCCTTGGCAGTTAGATGGGATTTGGGTAGGTTGAGGAGAGAGGAGATGGTACCCCATGGACCCTATCACTTTCCTATTTGTCCTAGTTCTGTCCTCTAGGACCAAGTAGAATAAGTCTTAAGTTTGTAGCATCATGGATAGGGTTTAGAATTATAAGGGACCCTGGAAATCATCTAACCCACCCCCTTGTTTTATGTATGTGAAAACTGAGGGTCAGAGAAATAAAATGCCTCGAAATATGCAACAAAATTTTTACTTAGCAGGGCTAGGATTCAGACCCAGGTCTTCCAGCTTAGGTCAATGTAGTGGAAAGAACACTGATCATGGAATTAGAAGGTTTTCCTATTTGAGGTCCTATAATTCCACCATCTCAGATCGAGTGTGGTTTATACCCCCACCAAACCGCCGCTTAGCCATTTTTCCTTTTACAGAGTCCTGATAGTTCTTTGTGTGTGTGTGCGTATGTGTGTGTGTACCTATAACTCAGCGTTTTTTTCTTTCCCATGATCTTGGCCAACTAGCCCCTCATGCCCACTCTGTAGCATCCAAAGACCAAGTGTCGCTGGGTTTACCAGCATCCCAGAATATACTACGAGGTCCTCTAACTTCAAATCTACTGACATTTGAAGTCCCTACAGCCTTCTCTCTAGCCCCATAAAATGTCTGTAAGGAAGGGTGGTGCTGACAGAATTCTGTTCATTCTGCTGCTGGGATAAAGAGGTAGGGCCAGAGAGGCCCAAGAGGTGCCCAGCATGCAGGGCTTATCTTCCTGCATTGTTCGCACCGGAAGCCTTGGTTCCAAGGATTGGATCAGCACCCAAATTCACATAGAGTCAGGAAGGAGACCAGGCCTCTCAGCAGATGTTTTGTTGCGGCCTGAATGCACAAACCCATGGTGTCTTCACTGCGGGGTTCTGCAGGACTTCTGGGGTCTGGTCTGTTTTGCCTGGTCTGGCCCTTAGGGCCTAGATGGGTGGTCGCAGTTAGCAGATAAAGTAATTCAGGACAAGATGGTAAGGGCAGAACATCCTTAATTCTTCTAGATAATTTATGACTCCATATGAAAAGCAAAGAACTACATTCATTCATTGAGTCATTGAGTCATTTGTCCATGCAGTCATTAAACAAACATATAAAACATGTCCTCTCGAGCACTGTGACATCTTCTGAAGCACTGTGGGTTTAAAGTTAGAGAATCTGGGATCATGTCCTTGTTCTGCAACTTCTTCCCTGGGTTACTTTGGGCAAATAAACTAATCTCTCTGGGTATCATTTTCCTTCTATGTATAATAATAATAAATAATGTTAATAATAACAACGATAATGATGATAGCTGCCTTTGTTTTTTACTTCTCTGTCATGCTATTCCTATTATGATTCCTATTAAGACAGAGCATTCAGCGATGAACTCACCCCCTCATTCAGACTCCTAGGCTCATAAAAAGGTACCCCTTCCTTCTCTTGTCTAAGGTATACCCTGTCTATGAGCTTGGTCCCATCCTGTCTCCCATTTTCTTCAATATGGCTATTTTCCATATTCTGGGTTTGACAGGGCCACCATGAGGCATGGAGGCAGAATAGGATGAAGATGGCACCAAGCCCTGCCCACAGATGATTCCTCTAGGAAACTCTTGCCTCACTGGAATTGCAGCAAATAGCAAAAGTTAATAGTGGCCAATGACCCCCAGAACACCCAGTGGGGATATTTTAGGAATCCAGGTAGCAAGAAGGGAGCTGCTGTTTCTAGTATCAAATCACACCAGATGTGGCAATCAATGGAAGATGCAGTTGCCCTAAGTGGACTTTGGACCCTACTGCCTGAGATGCTAAGTCCTCCTTCATTGAAGATATTCCAATGAACCTGGGTAGTCATTATTAGGCACATTGAGGGCATGCTAAACACCCAACACATAGTAGGTACTTAATAACTGCTTATTTTCTCCATTCTTTCCTTTCTTCCTCGCTTCCCGATACTGTTTGGTGGACGGGACTTTGAAAGTCCTTTTTAGTGAATCTTCTGCTAAAGTGAGATTCCTAATTATGCCACTCTTCAGCTCAGTAAGGACCAATGGTCTCCTACTACCACCAGGTAATTTTAATACTTTTGTTTTAATTTAATCTAATATCTTTAACTCTAATACCTTTAATTTGCCATTTAAAGTCTTTCACAAGCTGATTCCATCGGCTTTTCTAAGCTTGTATATTATTCCCTTCTGTGCACTTTCTTTTTAAATTCAATTTTATTTTATTTTCCTTTCTGAATCATCCTCCTCCCACCTCCTCCTTCCCCACTCATTGAGAAAGCATGAAAAAACAAAACCCATACAGGTAGCCTTTGTGCACTTCACATCCCAGCCAAAGTGGTCTTCTTGCTCTTCTTCCAACAGAACATCCTATGTCCCATTTCCATGATGGTGCACAGACCTGGAAGGCCCTCAGCAGTCCCAGCCATCGAATCCCAAGCCTTCTTCAAAGCTTAGCTCCAACGCAAGATTCTATATGAGGCATCTCCTACCACTACCAGCACCCCAGCTGCTAATTCTCCTACATTCCATTGTATATGTTTCACAAATACATATATATATATATGTACATATATACACACATATATGGAAATAGATATAGGTATAGGTATAGGCATATACATACATTGTTTGCACCCCCAATAGAATGGAAGCTTTTGGAGGACAAGGATTATTTCTTTTTGTCTTTGTACTCTCAGAGCCTAGCACAGTGCCAGGAGCATAGGAGAAACTTAATAACTGCTTACTGATGGATTGACTGCTTCCCCTCTGGGCTTCTACAATTCTGAATGGCAGCTGGCTGAGATTGGGAGCCATGACTGTGGCAGTGCCTACAGTGTAGGGTCCTTCTCCCTTTGTTTCCCTGTGAGGGCCGGAGGGAGTATTCACCAGGATCTTTGTTGATTTGGGGTTATAGATTGCTGTGCTCCAGTACCCTATACATTCTTCATACCAGAGCTAGGAAAGTGAGTAATAGGGAAAATTGGAAAAACATAAGGCCAGGGTCTGCCTAGCCTAGAGCCACCTATCTGAATGGTACTACCAGGGTGGAATCCCAATTTTCTATCCTGGGAAACAGATGCCAAGCATCAGGTAGTAGGAACATGCAGCTCCACCAATCCTTCATTCCCTTTTTGCTCTGCTGAGTTTCTGCTCACTCTCCAACACTCCAGCCTTTCCCTCTGTCTACACCACAGGATGGTGGGATCATAGGATTTGGAGCTAGGTGTGATCTTGGAAAGCAGAATGGGATGGCTCAAATGGACTTGAGAGATCATCTAAATCAGTCTTCTCTTGTTAGAGCTTAGGAAACTGAGGACCATAAAAGGTACTTTCCCAAGGTCACACAATCCATAGCAGAACTAGGATTTGAACCTAGCCCCCCGCCTCCAAATCTAGGGGCCTGGCCACTCTATGCCACACTACCCAAGGAGTTCTTCACATTTTTGTGTTATGGATCCCTTTGGCAGTCTAAAGAAGCCCGCGGGGCCCTTTAAGAATAATATTTTTATATGCAAAAAAAAATACACACTATTACAAAGGAAGGCAATTATATTGAAATACTATGGAAAAAAAAAAAAAAACAAACAGGTTCTTAGGTCCCAGTTGAAGAGCCCCTGGTCTATACAAAGGGACACTTGCATTTAGACATAGGCCAATGTTCAAGGCCTCCCTTGTCCTCTTTTCCCCATGGAACATGTATCTGTCAGAAGATGCAGCTGCGCATAAATTGGGTATTAGCCAGTAAATCCCCTTTCAGCCTTGAAGTCAATAAAAGAAAAATATATTTTTTTAAAAAGCAAGACCATTATCACCTTTGGAGCCCACATTCCTTTCCATCCATCAGCCATGATGGCCTCAGAGGACACATTAGCTGCTTCCCAAGGCTCTCTTGCTGGGGAGCCAGAGATAAAGCTTTGTACAGACAAGCTGGGAAAGAAACTTAAGAAGATTAAAGCCAAGAGACTGTGGGGAGAGTGGCAAGTTTGATCTGAGCAGTGCAGAGATGAGAGGCAAGCACAGGCTTCAAAGAAAAGTTTAAAAAAAGCAAAGAAACTCGTCGGCCTAAATGCTGTGGACCAAGGCCAGCCTTTCCCAGCCCTACCTTCTCCCTTCCACCTCCACCTGCCCTAATCAATAGCCTGGTGCTGAGCCGCCACGCTCTGGCAGAGTCCGCGTCACAACTTCCCAGCATCTCACAGGGCTTCGAACTTTATCTGTGGACTGGCCGGTGCCAGAAGAGACATGAGCTATCCTCTCCTACTTTGTTGTGCATGCAAAGGATGAGGGAAGCCTTCTCCTTGCTAAGGAAGATCACTTGTGTCCCTGACCCAAAAGTCTCCAGTATCCTTCAAGAGCTTACCTCAACACACAGACACAGACACACACACACACACACACACTACCATCAGACATTTCTCCTTTTTCTGTAAAAAATGCTAAAGCATCCTTACATTAGATTTGTCTTCATTGCATGTATTTTATTTAGGGCTCAATGAAACCTTATAGATCATCTCCTTCAATCCCCTCATTTGGTAGAGGAAGGAGCTAAGGCCAGAGAAGTTACATGACTTGCCCTTAGCTCCAATCAGTTCCCTTCTCCAATCCATCTGGAGCTTCTGGAATAATCATCCTAAAGCACAGAACTAAGTATATCATTCACCCGCTCAGAAGCCTTCAGTGACTCCCTAGTAATTATAAAATGAAATGCAGAATCCTTAGCTTGAAATTTAACATCTCTGTGGTCTGACTCCCGTCTACCTTTCCAGCCTCCTCTCACACCACTTCCCTTTAAGAACAAAATAATCTCTTGCTTCTGTGAACCCACCAGGGCTGTCCCCTATGCCTGCAATGCTCCTCTTCCTCATCCTCCCCTTTCAGAATCTTCTTTTTCCTTCAAGGCTCTGCTCAGCTATGGCTTCCTCTACAAAGGCTTCTATGACATCCTCAGTTGAAAGTGTTTTCTCTCTCCTCACATTTTCCCAAATATTATTGTATTTACACATCTCTTTTGTCTTTTATACATTCTCCTCCTCAGATTATAGATATATATATATATATATATATTTTTTTTTTTTTGGTTAGGTCATGGAGTGAAGTGACTTGCCCAGGGTCACACAAGCTATTACGTGTCAAGTGTCTGAGGCCAGATTTGAACTCAGGTCTTCCTGAATCCAGGGCTGGTGCTCTATCTGCTATGCCAGCTAGCTGCTCCCCACATTTTTTTCAAAATACCGGCTGTATCAACTCTGGTAGAAGGCAAGCTTTTTTTTTTCTTTTTGGTGAGGCAATCGGGGTTAAGTGACTTGCCTAGGGTCACACAGCTAGTGAATATCATGTGTCAGAAGTCAAATTTGAACTCAGGTCCTCCTGACTCCAGGGCCGGTGCTCTATCCCCTGTGCCTCCTAACTGCCTCTGAGCGCAATCTTCTTAAGGGCAAAAACTTGACATTTTTTTTCTCTCTCCATCACCCACCATCGTGCCTTGTAAGGCACTAAATAAATGCTTGTTTAATTGAATTGCCATAAGATCAGAAATCGTAGTTAAAGAGAGCTTCAAAGCTTACAAAACGTACACACGGCATCACCGATTTAGAACTGTAAGGGACTTCAGTGATGCTCTGAATGAACCCCTTCCTTTTCAAGAGGAAGAATCTAAGACTCAAAGACATCGCTATTGACCCAAGGTCATATAACTAGTAAGTAGCAAAGGCAAGGCTGGAACCTGGACCTTCAGGCCCCCAAATCTAGCACTCTTTCCATTACACTCAATCATCACATAAAGGGAACTGACTTGTCCAAGTTCACACAACTAGAAAGCACTACATCTGGGTGAAATGAATGAATGAATAAATGAATGAATGCCTAAATAAATGAATGAATGAGAAAGTCTCCCGGACACCTTTGAAAAAGAGATTAAATTCTTGGCTGAGTGTGCCCTCCACAGCAGCTAGCATGTCGCTAAACTGGTTTTCAAAGAAGAATAAGACCAATTCCTCACCCTCATGTTGGGATTGTCTATTTGGGAAGATAGCATATGTGTGTGTGTCCATGTATGTATATGTGCATATATATGTATATATATATATATATATCAAACCACTTAAAAATTAAACAAGGTACCATTTGAGAGACAGTGAGGGACTACATGAGTATTGTGGATCTATAGAGCTGGCAGGGGCTATGGAGACCATCTGGTCCAACCCTTTTGCTTTACATATGGAGAAACTGAGGCACAGCAAGGTTAAGCAATTTGCCCAGGGTCACACAGAAAGGGTCGGAGGTAGGGTTTGAACTCAGGTCCTCTGACTCCAGAGCCAGCACTATTGACACTGCGATATAGGGAGAGTGAGGCCTGACTTTGGAGCGCCTCAAATGCCAAAAAGAGGAGTTTCGACTCTTTTTGGTAAGCAAAGAAAAACCATGTATGCTTTTATACTCTAATACTCATCTATTAAGTTAGCCTCCCTAAATGGACTTCCTTCTCCTATTGATAGTAAGAAATCACATTTTTGTAGCGCTTTAATTACAAATGATCACTTTTCTATATTTCTTTAAGGATTACAAAGCACTGACCTCCCCTCCCTGCCCCTAACAACTATATGAGTTAGTCAAAGTAAATATTATTATCCCTATTTTACAGATGAGAAAAGTGAGGCTCAGAGAGGTAAATGGGGCTTGTTCATAGTCCAGAGCCATGGATCTGAGAACCAAGTACCCTACGATTCCATGAATTATTTTACTACAGCAGTGATTCTTAAAGTATGGCCAAAGGATTCTTGGGGGCCCCTGAGACCCTTTCAGGACGTCCTCAAGGTCAAAAATATGTTTATAATAATACTAAGACATTATATTCCTATTAAAATACTCCTTCCTTTTCTAACTACATAATGTGAGACCAGATTTTTGTTTTATTCTTCAACCAAAACATGTCACAGCCTATTGAATGTAAAAATAGATATGAGAATAGAGCTGTTTTCTATTAAGACATTAAAAGGATTTGCAAAGTTTGTAAAATTTGTAAAATAATGCCACTCTTCTCACTAAATTTTGGAAAATGTAGTTATTTTTCATAAAAAAATGTCATTTATGTTAACATGTAACAGATTTTTTAATGTTGGTTGAAAGGAATGAATAAATAAATAAATAAATTTTTGAAATTATTTGTTTCAATTTGTAATGTAGTATTGATAGATATAATCCACATGAACAAAAAACTCTAAAGGGATCCTGAGGCCCAGAAACACTCCTGTACATCTGAATAGCCCTTCTTCAAAGCCTTCTACATCTTCTATCCTAGTGAAAGCTCATAAGGATGAACAAGCCTGCTCACCTCTATCAGAGGGATGGGCAGGGTTGCTTGTCCTCACTGAACAGGTTAGGAACCAGAGGTTCACTCAGAGCAGGGAAGTGACTGACCAGAGCTCACAGGACAAGGTAGTGCCAGAGTTAAGGCTGGACCCCAGGTCTCTTGGCCCCTGCTTAATCAATCAATCAACAAGTACTTTTTTTTTTTTTTTGGAGACAATTGGGGGTTAATTGACTTACCCAGAGGCACACAGCTAGTGAGTATCTGAGGCTGGATTTGAACTCAAGTCCTCCTGATTCCAAAGCTGGCGCTCTACCCACTATGCCACCTAGCTGCCCCTCATCAAATACTTTTTAAATGACTGTGTGCCAGGTGCTGAGTATGCAAGTATAAAAAATTAAACAATCCCTACTTGTAAGGAGCTCACTTTCTAATATATAAAACACATACAGCATAAATATGGAAAAAATAAACATATACATGAAAACACATAGATTTACATACATTTGTGTAATATGTATTAATATATATGCATATATAATATAACCGAGTTTTGAACATGCCTAGATCACCTAAAGTGGAGATATGCATACGGGAGACAGCAGAGACCTACTTCTTGGAGAAGACATTCCCTGGTCCCTTTCCACAAGTATAAGAAATTCTTTCCATTAGCTACATAGCTGGAACAGTTTGCATTTTTAAAATTACCCTTCTGAGACAATCTCACTCTTTCCAGCTCTGTTTAGAGGGAAAGGTTTGTTTACCTGAAGCATGGACACCTTGCACTAAGATAGGCACCACCTTCCCCCACATACAAACCCTTAGGCCTCACAAACTCAAGAATCTTGGGTTTGGGATCTGTTTCATTGGACTTTTCAGTTCTAGGAGCAGACAGTGGAGTCCTGGCACCTGGAGTTTGAACCATGGTGAACTTGGATCCAGGATTCCAGGCTATCTGTTGAGAGTTAGAATATCTCACCTTTTTTTTTTGAGTTTGAACATCTAAAAGGGATTTCCTTACAATAACCTTTGAGACGATAATGCAGAGATTATTATATCCACTTTATTAAGGAAGAATCCAAGGCTCATAGAGCTTAAATTCAAACATTCCAAGATCATACCCAGGGATTGAAACCAAGACCTTCCAACTCCTGGTCTAGGGTTCTTTCTCCTGCAACACATGGTCCCAAAATACAAGCACCATAAATGAAAGACAGCACCCCAATCTTCCCAAAAACCAGGACTGGAAGTCTTGGAGTCATCTTGGATTTTCCTATTTCTGTTGCCGCCACCACCCCTAATACAATCATTTGCCAAGCCTTTTCAATTCTCACACTGCAATAGCTCTCCCACCCATTTCCTCCTTTCTAATTCCCACCACCATAACCCTAATCTAGACCCTTATCTCTTCTCACCTATGTAATCATAATATCCTCTTAATTTAGGGGGTCTATAATTTTATTGAAATAAAAGTCCCCTTTCCTCCAGTCTTTTCCCTCTCCAATCCATCATGAATAAGCTAGCCATGTCATCTTCCCAGCACACAGTAGTGACATCTCCCCCCACCCCTGCCACTGACCCCTGCCAAACCTCTTAGTGGCTCCCCCTTCCAGTCAGAGCACGACAAGCCACACAGCATAAGCAGGAGGCACTCCCAGAGTTTTGAGGCAAGTTCAGAAAACATTCACCCATTCTGTGGTTGATGATTATTATTACCTTCAATTTCAAAGGGTGAGATTAGCCATTTCCAGGAGTAACCCGCCCTATGTCTGGCATATAAATGTGCTACTGATAAGACCAGGGTACTTCCTGAATCTCTAAACATGTATTATATTGGCTAGAGCCAAATGTTCATGGAGGGGCCTAATATAAGACAAAGCTGGAAAAGTAGGGTGGGACAAGATGGCGAAGGGCTTTGGATGCCAAGCTAAAGGGTTTGTTCTGCTCAAGGCACTCTAATCACTAAGACTGCATAGAATATAACCTTCCTGAGAGCCCAGCTTCAGGTGCTTTAAATAAATGCTTAATCAATGCTTGTTGATTGATCAGTTAAAGGTTGATTACAGAGGGTCACAAAAGGATAATGAGCTGGAGCCAGCATTGAGCAGGAGAAAAAGATCCAGCTGGATCCCATTTAGGAAATTGCACAGCATTTTCAGTGACCCCAAACTGCTTTCAACCACCAAGACCCTTCTCCTTGGTGCTCTTAATCCTGCATCACTTCAAATTATGGAAGATCAGGCTCTTCAAAGGTCTCAACTGCAGGTGACCCAAAGGGCTATGGAGAGACACTTGTGCTTGTAAGATCATCATGTGCTGCTAATAGCAGCTTCTGCACAAAAGTGTCCTCAAAGACAACTTCAAGAGCAGAAACAACATCTCTGTCTAGCTCTGACATTTTATCCTCTAAGGTCTATTCTAATTCTAATATTCTGTGTTGAAAGGTCAGCAGGCCCTGTAACAGGACAGCTAGGTGTCTCAATGGATAGAGTGCCAGCCCAGAGTCAGGAAGACTCATCTTCTTGAGTTCAAATCTAATCTCAGATACTTGTTAACAGTGTGACCCAAGCAAGTCATTTAACCTTTTTGCCTCAGTTCCCTCATCTTGTAAAAGGAGCTGGAGAAGAAAACAGCAAATCACTCTGGTATCTTTGCCAAGAAAACCCCAATGGGGTCCCAAGAGTCAGGCACAACTGAAACAACTGAACAACAGCAAACAGTCGATCTTCTAGGATCCCTTTCAGCACTAACAGTACATGTGCTAAGGGTCCCCACAGTTCAAACATTCCATGTTCTAAGGGTCTTTTGATGATTGACATTCAATGTCCTAATGCTAGCTATGATGGATTTCTATGGTCTAAGGTCCCTTATCATTCTGTGTTCTAAGATCCCTTCCAGAACTGACATTTTGTGTTCTAAGGGCCCATCCAGCTCTGACATTTTATGTTCTAATGCCCCTTCCAGCTCTAACATTCTATGTTCTAAGGTTTTCTTCCAGCACGACTAGTTTGTGTTCTAAGGGCCTATTTAGTTCCATTATTCTATGGTCTGAGATCCCTTCTAGAACTGACATTTTGTGTTCTAAGGGACTATCTAGTTCTAGTATTCTATGGTCTGAGGTCCCTTCTAGAACTGACATTTTGTGTTCTAAGGGCCCATCCAGTTCTGATATTCTGTGTTCTAAATTTCCTTCTAGCTCTGACATTTCATGGTCTAAGTCCTGACATCTCTAACATTCTGTAACTTAAGGTCCTTTCATGCTGTGAAAAATTATCTCATTTTATCATTACAACAGCCCTGGGAGGTAGATGCTACTATTAGCCCTTTTTTATAGTTGAGTAAACTGAGGCAGACAGAAGTTAAGTGACTTGCCCTGAGTCATACAGTTAGTAAGTGTCTAAAATTAAATTTGAACTAAAGTCTTTATGACTCCAGGTCCATCCTTTTATTCATTGTACTACCTACTTGCCTGAAAAGGAGTCTGTGGGCTTCATTGGATTGCTAAAGGAGTCCATCACAGACACACACACACACACACACACACAAACACACAAACACAATTAAGAACTCTAACCTTAAGATATCAGTTTGTTGTACTGAATCAATTTTTTAAAAAAATAGCCAACAAACTATAAACATAGTGAGGTCTTAAATTCTGTACATCTTTCAGTGAATGGTGAGCTTGGAAATATGTGATCTGCTATAGAATATCATTTGTGAAAAACAAGTTTGTTCCATTCTAATATTTTCATTAAGATGAAATTTAATGGAAGTAAATGTAAAAATTTATATTTGAGTTAAAAAAAAAACCCAGCTGTATGAGAATATGATATGTTGGGATAAGGAGGAGCAAGGGAAGAAAGGAGAGTGTGAGAGAGAGAGAGAGAGAGAGAGAGAGAGCAGACAGTGTAGACCTTCTGCCTTCTCAGACCTATTCCCTTTCGAACATTCTGTGTTCTCTGCTGTGGTTTGATGGATTTGTGTGGAAGGATAGCCAGTGTTTTTCAGATTTTCTAATGTGAAGGGAATTCAAACAATCACCAAAATGTGTGTGTGTTGGGGTTCAGGGAGTGGGAGCAACTGATGCTGGGTTCACTTGACATTTCAATTTCATCTCAGGCAGTCCCATTGCCAGGGAATAGCTGGGATGTTTCTTCTGGACAGCAGAAAGGTTAAATAAGCAGATATTGGAGCAAGTGGAATTACTCAAGGAGAAACAAATGGTTAAGATGTTTGTGTGGCTCTTGTGTCCAGATAAGAATCTCTAGCCCATTTCCCAGCTTTCCGCTCACCCTAAAGGACCCCATCCCTCTAAGCAAGTATCCTCTGTCTCCAAGACCAGGGAAGAAAGCGAGTGCCTGGGGCAACGATCTCCAAAGCACAAGAGCCAAAAGGGAAAGAGTTTTTTTTTTTATCAAAGTGAATCAAGTAATTCTGCTTTAAACCTGAGAGGTCGGAGGTGACATTGGGAGGGCATAGGTTTACTGACATTATCAAGGCCAGATGATGGAGTATAGCTGAAAAAGACATGAGACTGAGAGTCAGAAGACCCAAGGGCAAGTCCTGGCATGGTGTGACCTCAGGCTCTAAGCAAAGCCCCCATTTATGTAGCTTTAAACTATACCAAACACTTTCCTCTACAGCACTGCACCCAGGGGGGGGGACACAGTACAAGAATTAAAAACTCTTCTTTTGCAAAGGAAGAAACTGCTTCTCAAAGACAGGACATGGTTTGCCCAGACTCTTCTTACTGCACCACAAACTGCCAGAATGCTACAGGGCTTTAGGAGATATGATAGAACGTGTCCTGGTTCTGAAATTTAAGGACCTGGGTTCAAATCCCACCTCAGCTGCTTACTACCACGGGTAAGTCACTTAACCTCCACCCCCACCCCATCTGTGAAATAAGGGAGCTGGACAGGTGACTTCTAAGTACTCTTGTAGCCCTGTATCTGTGACCCTATAACTGTCTCTTCCAGGTCTAACAATCTCTGTCTCTCTCTCTCTCTCTCTCTCTCTCTCTCTCTCTCTCTCTCTCTCTCTCTCACACTCTCCTTTCTTCCCTTGCTCCTCCTTATCCCAACATATCATATTCTCATACAGCTGGGTTTTTTTTTTAACTCAAATATAAATTTTTACATTTACTTCCATTAAATTTCATCTTAATGAAAATATTAGAATGGAACAAACTTGTTTTTCACAAATGATATTCTATAGCAGATCACATATTTCCAAGCTCACCATTCACTGAAAGATGTACAGAATTTAAGACCTCACTATGTTTATAGTTTGTTGGCTATTTTTTTTAAAAATTGATTCAGTACAACAAACTGATATCTTAAGGTTAGAGTTCTTAATTGTGTTTGTGTGTTTGTGTGTGTGTGTGTGTGTGTGTGTGTGTGTGTGATGGACCCCTTTAGCAATCCAATGAAGCCCACAGACTCCTTTTCAGGCAAGTAGGTAGTGCAATGAATAAAAGGATGGACCTGGAGTCATAAAGACTTTAGTTCAAATTTAATTTTAGACACTTACTAACTGTATGACTCAGGGCAAGTCACTTAACTTCTGTCTGCCTCAGTTTACTCAACTATAAAAAAGGGCTAATAGTAGCATCTACCTCCCAGGGCTGTTGTAATGATAAAATGAGATAATTTTTATAAAGTGCTTAGTGAAATTCCTAGCACATAGTAGGTGCTTATTAAATGTTTGTTGCCTCTCTTCCTTCTCAGAATGTTTTTAAGTTCATAAAGTAAAATAGATTGTGATTATAAAGGAAATAAATTACACCGAAATAGTTAACAAAATGTAATTTTTTTAAAAGGTCACAGATCCTAGGTTGAGAACCTCTGTCTTTAAAGGTTCTCCTACAATGAAATATCAAAATCATGCAAGATTCCTTGAGAAATGATGTAACAGTGATAACTTTGAGCACCCTCAGATTATTAATACCAAGTGAGGCATAGAATATGGATGGAATGGATGCTTGTGAAAAAACGATCACTACCATCATTGAAGACTTTCCCAATAGATGAGGGTCAGGAATCAATGTTCCTGTTTGTGTATGCTTTCATTTGTGTTCTAAATTATATTAAGCCCCAAAATAGCGCAGGACTTCTGATATGAAATCTATTATTCCTCAAAAGTCTACCAGGGGTGGGGAACCTGTGGTCCTCTAGGTCCTCTAGGCCTTTGACTGAATCCAAATTTCACAGAACAAATCCCCTTAATAAAAAGATTTGTTGGCTAACCTAGCCTAACCATCTACATAGGTAATACCAAGTGGATGAAAAATGACTATTGTACAAGCTATGAGATGCAGCTGGATTAGCAAACCTTAAAATTCATCTATCACTACATTTGCCTTGAGTGGACACTGCAAATAAATAATGAACTGAGCCTAGAACTGAAAATAGAGGAGAGGAGAATGGGCTAGAGTGCCTTTGATAAAATTGTACAGTTCTTTTAACGATCCTCCATTTCTTCCCGAAACCAAAGTCCATCTTTTTCACCTGGAGATTCTTCAGATAACTCTGTCTAGCTGCAAGTCATGGAAAGCTACAGTCTCCAAAGAAATGAAATAGAGGATTATCAAAACAGCAATAGATGTGGCAGAGGAGGGGACCCCCTCCCTCATGGGGGTCATGAATAGGCTGACGTACATTGTAGAGGAGGATTTATGCAGAAGTCCGGCAGGGGGGAGGGTGCGTGGTAGGAATCCATTTCACAATAAAATCTAAGGATAACCATCGGACAAAGTGTGTCCTCCATTGGTATCCATGCATTGTCAAGAATGTAAAAAAGACCCCTAGATGATTAGATGGTTCGCTTGGCAGATTTATGGGAGGAGGTGGGCAAGAGACACCCAGGATAAGCCCACATCAGTGAAATTACAGATACATTGCTGTTAGGGAGTACAAATTTCATGTTTTTTAGCTTCTCCCCACTGTTCGTCTATTGTAATAAAATTTATTCTAATTCTGTCACAAAGGGTTTTATCTAGTCCCTTGAAACTGTTTTATGTGCAATTTGATGATCCTAACTAATACATATTCATGTAAATCATTGATTAAAGTGTTGAAGACAATAAAATGGAGCTCTTGGGCATCCTGATAGAGACCTCCCTAATGGCTGGCATCTACTTAATAATCAATACTTTTTAGATCCTGGCAATCAATTAGTTCTAAATCCACCTAACTGCATTATCATACAACCTAGGTCTTTCCATCATTTAGGATATCATGAGAAGTTATATCAAGCACCTGGCCAAAATCCAGGTATATTATATCTACAAAAGTCTCCTGATATACTTGTTTGGAAACCTTATCACAAATGAAAATACAGTTAGTCTGGCATGATTTAAAGAACCCCTTAGAAAACATCGGAACACAGGATTCAAGAGTGGAAGGGACTTTGTAAACATAATCTATTCCAGTTTTTCTCTGACTTTTCAATCTTAGCACCCCTTTTCACTCATAAAAATTATTGAGGATGCCTCCCTTAAAGAACATTTGTTTTTGTGAGTCATATCTTTCAATATTTCCTATATTAGAAATTAGATCATCTTCTTACTATTATGAAAATAGTTATGAACTCACTGACCCCTTGAAATGGTCTCAGGGACTCCCAGGAGCTCCCAGATTTTCTGTAAGGACCACTGATCTAGTCTACCTCTCCTCAATTTACAGATGAAGAAATGGAGGTCAAGATCCATGAAGTGACTTGCTCAAAGTCATAGCAAGAAACGGTTCTTAGATCAAGAATTTCTGTTGTGAAGGTTCTTCTACCATGAAATATCAAAATCATGCAAGGTCCTTGAACTCAAAACCCAGATCTTCTGTATTACATCCTGCTATTTTCCTCCTTTTCACTTCCTAAGACCTCACAAATAGACACTTTTATAATCCATTTTAGAATTTCTAATTTTCTAAGGCCCCTTCCAGCTCTGACATTCTCTGCCCTGGGTCCTAAGGTCCCTTCCAACCCTGCCATTCTTTGTTCTATGTTCTAAGGGCCATGCTGGTCTCCCTCAATATAGTCTCACCATCATCAAAATGGTGCACATTTATATAGAATTCTGAGATTCTCCAAGCACTTTCCTCACAACAGTCTGGTAAAATAGGTGCTATTAGTCTCGACACCCCATTTTACAGATGATGAGACAGAGTCAAATTGAGTAACAGACTTGCCCACAGAAACACTATGTGGCTAGTTCATAGTAGAGTAGGGTCTAAAACCTAGATCTCTTGACTCCAAGTCCAATACTCTTTGCCCTACACCTTGCTGCCTCCCAGAAGGGGGTCTCTAAAAAAGAAATGAGTTCTTGAGTCAATAACTCACGGAATTGACCCACAAGCAAATAAACACCACCTCCTACACATACTCACACACACGCATATGCACACACACGCGCGCGCACACACACACACACACATACACCTAGAGCACCATAGCAAATAGGTAAAAGGCTTTATGACCCATGTGGGTAGGCCTGCCACCTACATGTTCTCATTAACTGTACTACTGGGAGAGTATATTATGAAGACTCAAGGAGAGCAGCCGTGTGTGACTGAGTCACAGAGCAGCCTCCTACTCCCCATTCTCCTTTCCAAAAGTCCTGTCCTTTACCCTTACTCTTTCCTATGGGTACCAGGATTATAATTATGCTGTTTGAAGGTTAGTGTTCATCTGAATAATTAATATTTCTTTCATACCAAGTTTTTTATGGTTGACAAAGGCCCCAGAGCCGACAGATATAGGGCGTAGCTGGTAAAGGGGTTGAGATACTAATATTCCTGACTTTCTTGGTCTCCAGAGATCAAGAAACTTACAGAAAGTCTAATCTTATTATGTTATTCTATAGCCTTAGGCTATGCTTACATGAATATTTTAAAGAGAGTGGGAAGAGCTGAGCAGTTTTATTTTCCCTCAGAGTGAAGGAGCTGGCTCTCCCGCAGAGTTCTAGCCCCAGGAAGCCTTGGGTTTTGGCCCTGGCCTTGGCCCCTGGTAGGGATGACAAGTCCTCAAGGATTGTCCTAAGGGTCCACAACACTTCACAGAGTCACAGAATCCCAGAGATGGAAGGGGTGGATTTCACCGAGGCAGCATAGAGTGCTTTTCATTGAGTCAAGAACACCTAACTTCAATCTGTCCCTCAGACACTCACTAACTGTGTGACCTTGGCCAAGTCATATAACCTCGCTCAGCCTCAGTTTCCTCACATGTAAAATGAAAATAATAATAGCTCCTCCCTCACAGGGTTATTAAGAAGAACAAATAAAATAACATATGGAAAGTACTTTGTCAACCTTAACTCAAAGCAATATATACATACTTCTTGTTATTATCATTATTCTTCCAAGCCCTATCTGAAGAGGAATCCCCTTCAAATATCCCCAAAAAGTCATCATTCTGCCTCCACTTAAGAACCTCTAATGATGGAGAATCCACTACTTTCTGAAGCACATCATTAAGAACTTTCCTCTCTTTGAAGCTGTTTTAAAACTTTTGCACATAAATTCACAATATCATGAACATCAATTTAATTCTGTAGCTCTTAAAAGTGCATGAATCACTTTCCTTACTACAACAGTGTGAGGTGAGTAGTATAAGCATTATTATCCTTATTTTATAGATGAAGGAACTGAGGCTTCAGAGAGATCATAGCAACATGCCTTTTGGAACCACACAGAACCTTGGAGATCGTTTAAGTGAATGTCCTCATTTTAAAGATGAGGAAAGTGAGGGCCAAAGAAATTAAGACATTTGTCCAGTGGCGCATAAGATAGAAACTCAGGTCCTCTGATGCCAAATCCTCCTTGCCATACTGCCTCAGTTTCCCCAGTAAAGCACAACTGGTTGTACTAGATAAAAGAGCCACAACATAGTATAATGAATGGAGTACTAGACTTGGAGTCAAAAAGATCTGGGGTCAAGTCTTCCCTCAGATAATTATGTCATGTGACCTTGGACAAGTCACTCTGTGTCTTCAGTCTGACAGAGTTAGACTAAGTGGATTCTAAAGTCCTTTCCAAATCTAAATCAAAGATATCCCTTTGAACTCTAAATCTTATAATTCTAGATCATTCCATAATGAATGTTCGAATAGAGTGGAGCACTGAGGAGGTTGCCATGGCAACCTGTAAACTCTCTCCTCATTAGGGAAAGACAGCAATGGTGGTGATCATAAGTAGCCTACTGTGTTTTCCTCAATGTTTGTTTCTTTGGTTTTTTTTTCTCCTTATTGATCCATTAAGGAAGACGGAAGGAGAAATCCAAAGAGGTGCCAGCTATGGCATTGGTTATCCTGACTACAAAGAGGAATTGGGGACTTCTGGGTAGGAACGCTTCATAATTAATCACCAGAATTACCTGTACAAAAGAGAGGCATCCTAATAATAATCCCTATTTCCCTAGAATTCATTGTCTTTTCCCAACTTTCCTGTTATTATCAAGGGTACCACCATCCTCCTAGTCACCCAGGCTCACAACCTTGGTGTCATTCTCAACTTTTCACTCTCTTTCATTGACAATGTCCAATCTATTACCAAGTCTTGTCATTGATACCATCAAAGATCTCTCTTCTTTGTCCCTTTCTCTCTACACACACCACCCCCTCCTTGGTACAGGCCCTTATCTCCCTACACCTGCACAGTTTTGCAATAGCTTTCTGGCTGGTCTTCCCCTTTCAAGTCTGTTCACACTTCAGTCTATCCTACACTCATCTGCTGAAGCAATCTTCCTTCAGTGCAGGTGATAAAAACAATAGCAATAAATAGTATTTATGTAGCACATACTACATCCCAGGTACTATGCTAAGTGCTTCACAAATATTATCTCATTTTCATCCTTACAACAATCCTGGAAAGGAGGTGCTGTTATTATCCCCATTTTACAGGGTTTCTTTTCTTTTTTTTAAGTGTACTATCTGTTTATTTTTATATTCTTTTTAAATTTTGAGTTACAGATTTTCTCCCTCTCACCCACTGAGAAGGCAAATAATATATCAATTATACATGTGAAATCATGCAAAATATATTTCCATATTAGCCATATCACAAAAAAAAGAAAGAAAGAAAGAAAAGAAAGGAAGGAAGGAAGGAAGAAAGGAAGGAAGGAAGGAAGGAAGGAAGGAAGGAAGGAAGGAAGGAAG
>NW_020954596.1:11101891-11130169 GCF_900497805.2 Vombatus ursinus | reverse complement strand
AAGGAAGGAAGGAAGGAAGGAAGGAAGGAAGGAAGGAAGGAAGGAAGGAAGGAAGGAAGGAAGGAAGGAAGGAAGGAAGGAAGAAAGGAAATCATGTTTCATTTTGTACTTACAGTTCATCAGTTCCTTCTCTGGAGTTGAATACCATTTTTTTTTTTCATGAGACCTTTGAAATTGATCAGAGTAGCCAAGTCTTTCACAGTTGATCATCATTGCAACATTGCTGTTACTGTACACAATCATATCCTGGTCCTTCTCACTTCGCTTTGCATCAGTTCATATCAATCTTTCTATGTTTTTTCCGAAATCATCCCCTTGTCATTCTTATAGCACAGTAGTACTCCACCACAATTATATGCCAATCATATAATCTGGGGGTCTTCAAGTTTTTAGTGCTTCCAAGGTGGTTGTGATTCTGGTCACTGCTCACCTGGTCTGCGCTCTGGTCTTTACTCAGGAAGGGCCCCTGCTCCCCTGCCGCTGCTGGTGGTAGTGTTCCTCTTGGCCCTGGAACTGCAATCAGGACCCTTGGTCCCTTGTGACCAATTCCAAGTTCTCTCCATCCTGGCACTGTGACCCAGAACTGCTTGTGGGTAGTAGAGTTACCAATCAGTGCCAGCTGCACCCAGCAAAGGGGTCCTTGTCATCTCTTTCTGGCTACTTGTCCATCCCCTTTACTAAGATAAGAGCTTCCAAAGCTGTTGCTGCTGCTGCCGTCACTGCCACCTCCATGGTCCCCTGCGGGCTGGTACTCCTGTCACACTCAGGGCCTGCACCCATCCTCTCCTGGGAACCTCATAAATTGACGTAAGCCAGAAAAATGTCTCCCTCTGACCTTTTGTTGGCTCTGCCGCTCAAATTTTCATTTGAGGCATTATTTTAAAGTTGTTTATTATTTTTAATTAATTAACTTATTTTTCACTTCCATAAGTTTTTGAGTTTTAAATTTTCTCCCACTCCCTCCCCTCTTCCCTCCCCAAGATGGTGTGCAATCTGATATAGGCTCTACATATATATTCCTATTAAACATATTTTCACATTAGTCATGTTGTAAAGAAGAATTAGAACCAATAGGAGGAACCACAAGAAAGAAGAAACAAAACAAAACAGAAGAAAAAAAGAGCAAATAGTATGCTTTGTTCTGCATTCAAACTCCATAGTTCTCTCTCTGGATATGGATAGCATTTTCCAGTATGAGACTTTTGGAGATGTCTTAGAGTCCTACATTACTGAAAAGAGCTAAGTCTATCAAAATTAGTCATCGTACTATGTGGCTATTAATGTGTACAATGTTCTCCTGGTTCTGCTCACTTCACTCAGCATCAGTCCATACATGAAAGTTGTTTAAAATGGAGTATTTGAGAGTTCAGTTGGGTCCCAGCCTGTATTCTGCCATCTTGGCTCCACCTCTCCCTACTTTACAGTTGAGGAAACTGAGGCAAGCCAGTTAAGTGATTTGCTAAGGGTCACACAGCTAGAACATGTCCAAGGCCAGATTTGTACTCAGGTCTTCCTGACTCCAGGCCCACTGCTCTATCCACTGAGGCACTTAAATGCTTATATACAGCTCTAACTATATTATCCATTATCACTCAATAAACTCTAGTTACTCCCAGTTATCTCCAGCATCAAATATAAAATGCTCTGTTTGGAATTTAAAGCCCATCACATCATGGCCCCTTCCTACCTTTCCAGTCTTCTTATACTTTATGCCCCTCCAATTACTCTTCCCTCCAGTTTCCTGGCCTACATTCTGTTCCTTGAATATAATAAACACTCCATTTATACAGGACCCATCTAGATATTCTCAATAATCTCTAGTCACCAGGCACGGATGAATTATGTTTATCCTAGCCATCTTCCTGCTGTGTCTGCATGCCACCCTCCCTTCAAGACCTCCAGAAACCATGCCCAACCTGCTTTAAGTAAATCTGAGAAAAGAGAGAAAACCATTTCAGCCCCTTGGGTTTTTAGAGCACCTTGGTTGGATCTCTCCTTTCCTTGTTTAATTTCTCACCTGGTCACATAATTATTTGTGTCCCTTTTAGAAAAAGTTCATTGACTTAGCCTTGAAGAAAGCCAAGAATTTTGATAGGCAGAAATAATGATTATGATCCAGGCCTATGGGATGGTCTGTACAAATAAATGCTCAATGGTGGGAGATGTGTCAAATTTAGGAAAAAGTCATTAGATTGACAAACGGTATCATAAGACTAGAAGGGAAGGTTGGAACCAGACATCAGAGGACCTTGAATGCCAGGCAAAGAAATTTATATTTTGTCCTATGGACAATAGGGAGCCATTGAAAATTTTTGAGTAAAAGAGTAACATAGTTTGACTTGTGCATCATTTTGGCAGCTGTGTTAAGGACAGAATGGAAAATAGAGGGAGGAGAGGCAAGCAGATCAATTGTGAAGCTATAATAAAGGGCCAAGAGAAAACTGTGACCTAAACCAGGGATGGGGAACCTGCAGCCTCAAGGCTACATGTGGCCCTCTAGGTCTTCAAGTGCAGCCCTTCGACTGAATGCAACTTGGCCTCGAGGCCGAAGGTTCCCCACCCCTAAACTAAGGTGGGAATAGTGTCACTGGAGAGGAGGAAAAGAATATAAGACATTCTGTGCAGGTAGAATTGGAGAAGCAACATGGTGTTGCTTATATAGGGAATTGGACTGAGAGTTAGGAAAACTACCTATCAAATCCCAACTCATATGGTAACTGTGTGAACCTGCGCAATCATTTAACTACTCTGGGCTTCAGTTTCCTCAACTTTAAAACGAGTGTTTAGACGCAACAGCCCCTAAGGTCCTTTCAAGCTATGAAGCTGATAGAAAATAGCTTTCCAAAAACAGCTCATAGACTTTAGAGTTGGGATAGGATCTTTGAGAGCATCTAGCTCAACTGACTTATTTATAGTGAGGCCACTGAATCTTTAAAATGACAAATGACTTGCTCAAGGTCATAGAGGGCACAGAACTTCCAATCCTGTTTTCCTGACTTTCAGGCCAAAGCACTTTCTAGAACGCTGGAAGATCCACCCAACAGGCTGGGCTGCTCTTCTTGCTATCTGAACCATACTTTCTACATCATTGCAAATAACAGCACACAGAGTCATTTTTCAAAAGCAATTAAGCCACTGCTGGGCTTTAAGGGGAGCTGCCCACCCATTTGCCAAAGAGCAATATATTCTTTTTCCCTTGGAGTAACCTTTGCAAGGGGAGCTAATACAGCCCCATTAAAGGGTAAACTCTGATGTACTGTGTTTATTGACTGGCTGACTTCTCAAACTGCGAGCCTGTCTCCAGGCTGCTGAGTACATTTCAGCAATTTAAAATCTATATTTAACTAAAGTTGACAAAAATCTTCCACCCTCAGGAATTTTCCTGAATTGTTTGCTCAGTTTTTTCCCCTCCTTGGGGTTGGGGAGGGCTTAGTGGGTGATCAGCAGCTCAGAAGGGGAGAGCTTTGCTGCCTCGGGTCTCTCTGGACCCCTGCCTCTTTTTTCTGGCCCCAATCCTCAGGGTCATACTCTCTAGGGCCCCCAGGATCATGTCCTTTTCGGGAGACCAAACACAGATGTCTCAATAGGTTCATTTAGGCATAGTCCTAAGGAGTTGTCAGGCCTGTCCTAGAACAGATAATAATAGACAGAGAGCCATTCTTCACTGCCAGGAGGATCTGAGTTAAAGTCCTACCACATATTGGCTGTGTGACCCTAGGCAGGTCACTGAAGTTCTCACTGCCCAAGGCAACTTTCTAAGACAATAAGTTGCAGGATGGTTATCCATGTGCATTGGTAGAGGAAATCTCCACACTAGGAATTTCCTACACCAATAAAACCACAGGTTAACAACAAAAAAGGGGATGGGGGAGGAAAAGAACTTGCCTACGTCAACCAATATTAGAGGCCAGATTCCAATTTCCCCCCATTCAAGGGTCACCAGGAGGTGTCTGGTTTTGAGTTCTATTTCTACCACTTACTAGCTACATGGCCTTGGGAAAATGCCTTCTAGGCCTTGGTTTTCTCTTCTGTTCAATGGGGATAATAAGGCCTTTGCTGCCACCCTCATAGGGTTGTTTTGATCCAAAAGAGACAATCGATGCAACATGACCTGTATCAGCTCGCATAAATGTGAGCTATTGTTATCACAAAGATATCTATTGCATCTTGTACATAGAGAATGCTTAATAAAGGTTTGTTCAATTCAATTGTGACATGAAGCTAGCCTCCCTTAGTAAAAGCCATTGTTCTACTGACCACACACAATCGTTCTGCCTTAAGAAGCTAGAAGTCTGACAGCAAAGGAGACTGCTTTAACTTAATTTTTTACTGGTCAATTACTTAGAAATTTCCTAACCTTTCACCTTCATAGAACCTCAGAGCCACAAGGGACCTCAAAGGCCATCTAGCGTAATCTATACATGAATCTTCACTATAACATACCTCCCATCCAGCCTTTGGTTGAAGACTTCCAGCAAGGGAAAACCCGCTACCCCTTATGCAGCTCAATCCACTTTTGGACTGTTGTGATGGGTGGAGAGTTTTTTCTCATATCAAGCCTAAATTTGCCCTTTAGCAACAACCCTTGGTTCTGCACTCTGGGACAAAACAAATCCCAGTTTCGCTTGATAATCCTTCACATAATTGAAGGCAGTTATCACATCCTTCCAAATAGTTTCCAGAATTAACAACCTCAGTTCTTCCTCATGTGGAATAACATCAAGGCCCTTCATAGTCCTGGTTGCTCTCCTTGGGACTGCTTCCATTCTATCAATGTCCTTCCTAAAATGTGGTGCCAAGAACGGAACAGAATACTCCAGGTCAGGTTTGCCAGGATGGAGTACCATGGGACACGTCCCTCTCTAGTCATGGATGCTATGCTTCTCTGCATGTAGCCTAAATGAATTAATTTTGTTGACCGATACATCACAATGTGCCCAAATAGTGAGTTTGCAGTCCATTTAGGCATCCAGATCCATTTCTGATGAATTGCTGACTTGTGCTTGTAAAAAAAAAAATTGAACAGAAATATAGAGTATTACATTTATCCCTTTTCAATTTCATTTTTTTAGATCTGACCCCAAATTCTACCTGTGGACCTCTAGGTCCTTGGGTGCAGCCTTTTGACTGAGTCCAAGTTTTACAGAACAAATTCTTTTTTTAAAGGGATTTGTTCTGTGAGGTTTGGATTCAGTTAAAGGGCCGCCCTTGAGGACCTAGAGGGCCACATATGGCCTCAAGGCCACAGGTTCCCCACCCCTGTTCTAGCCTATTAAGATCTGTTTGGGGCATCTAGGTGGGAGTAGTGGGTAGAATGTTGGGTTTACAGTCAGGAAAACTCATTTTCCTGAGTTTCAGTCTGGCCTCAGACACTCACCAGCTTTGTGACCTTGGACAAGTCACTAGACTCTTCAGTTTCCTCATCTATAAAAGGAGCTAGAGAAGAAAATGGCAAACCACTCTAGCATCTTTACCAAGAAAACCCCAAGTGGGATCACAAAGAGTCAGACACAACTGAAACAACTGAGCAACAACAGAAAAATCTCTTTGGATCCCAATTCTGTCATTCAGTATGTGAGCTGTGGCTCCTATCAATGAACAAGGATTTATTAAATGCCTATTATGAGGAGCCATCTTGTCCAAGAGAATAAAGATAGAGGGTCATGTGTGAGGAACAACTGATAGATGGCCAACTTGACTGGATCGAAGAGTGTATAAAGAGGAGTAGTGTACAATAAATATGGAAACACAGCTACGATAATGTTATGAGGGGCTTTAAAAATACACAGTGGAGTTTGTAGTTGATCCTAGAAGCCATAGAGAGCCACTGGATTTTATTGAGTAGGGAAATGATATGATCAGATCTGTGCTGGGCAGGGTTGGGCCTGACAAAGAGAAGGGACATCTTATTGTCAGAAGATAGGTGGTGGGGCAGATAGAGTGCCATGTCTGGAGTCAAGAAGACCTGAGTTCAAATCCAGCCTCAGACACTTACTAGCTATGTGACCCTGGGCAAGTCACTTTTTACCCTCTTTGCCTCAGTTTCTTTATCTATAAAATGAGCTAGAGAAGGAAATGGAAACTACTCCAGTATCTTTGTCAATAAAACCCCAAATGGGGTCAACAAAGAATTGGACATAACTAAAATGGCTGAACAACAACAACAGAAGGAGAAAGAGCATGGGTGTGGGGGGGGATGATGTGAAGTTATTTGAGATGAAGAAAGAAGAGAAGAGGAAATTCAGATTGAATGGCCTCAATTTTCTCAATAAAGTAATAGGTGAGATCCTCAGCTGAGAGAGAATGGGGAGGAGGAAGTGTGGGAGGCTTGAAAAAAAGGTTTTGGAAAAGCTTTTGTGGAGGAGTGAGATAAAGAATAAATTAGGGAAGAATAAAAGGATTGCTTTGCCGCAGTAATGACCCAGTCGAGGTTGGATCATGTGAATTTATAATATTCTCCATCAGCATGGTAGTGGGATCTCTTCCAGTAGTCTGCAGATAGGATTGAATTTGGATGGTGGGAGTAGTTCAGGACTGAAGTATAGCAGGGGATGAGCTATACAGTAGGTGACAAGGGATTCAAGAGCAGCAAACAGTGGAAAGTTGAATTATCTAACCATAAGGTCAACATTGAAGAGGGAAAGAAATGAAGTTAGATCAGTCACAATGACCTGGTAATATACATAAGCACTGGTGATCTTGATGAAGAACGGGAATAGGGGTAGGAGGGATGAGGCATGGGGAAAGATGAAAAGATGGGGAGTTATGATTAGATAGAGGAATGTCAGAATTTTTAACTAGGGAAGTGGAACACCTGGAGGTAATGGTGAGATCCAGTGTGTGACTCTCCCTTTCTGTGGCTGATGTGGATTGAAAAGTAGGTCATAGAATTGAAGGATATTGAGCATTCAGGAGGCTTGGGAGCTTGAGGAAGCATCAACATGGATGTTTAGAAGCAAGAATTGGGGAGCAGAGGAAGATGGTGAACCAGGTGCTTACCTCATTGTGAAAAGAAGGGGAATCATAACTACCGTAATTTAGAAGAATAAAAGAATCAAAATGTAGATACTGAGAACGTCAAAGGAGGAGAATTTGTTAAATCATGGTGGTAAAGGGAGAGTCCAGACGTGGTGGTAAGGCACACAGAGTATTCTGACACGCCTCCAAAAACCAATACGTCAGGGGTGAAGGTACAGCCAGCGGTGGATGAGGCTATCATCCTTGGTAAGGGCTAGTAGTTGAAAAGGGTGTGAAAGAGGTCCAAGATTAAAGGATATTTGTTCACTGTGGAATAAGGATTCTAGAGGGCACAGTGGAAGAGGTCAACAGAGTTGGAGTGAGGCATGGGACAGCGATGGAGGGAAGCTCACAATAGAGGGGAGGAGAGAACAGGAGGAGGGATTGGGTATTGGTTTTTTTGTTTGTTTGTTTTTTTCTTTTCTTTTAATGTGGCGAGTGATTGATTAATACAGAGATTGAGAGAGAAACAGATGGTGAGAAATTATTAGCCATAAAAGTAGTAGTGGGTGGTTGAAGAAAAATAAAGCTCACAGTCTTCCGGGGGTATTATTGCTGGGCATGAGCCAGGGGAATAGGGCCTTATTTAATCTAGTCTGTTTCTTCTGTATGTGGAGGGGGATAGGGCAGAAGGCGCTTGGGAACTAGGTCTCCAGCCAGGTTGGGCCTGGATCTTAGGACAACCTAACCTGGTGCTCTTGTTAGCTTCATGTCATCTATAATTTTGATCAATAAGGCATCTATGTCTTTATCTAAGTAATTGACAAGCCTATTAAACACCATAAGATCAAGTAGAGATGCCTGGGGTGTTCCACTGAAGACATCTTCCAAGTTAACTTTGAAGGATTAATAGTTACTCTTTTTGGGGGCGAAATAGATCTGAATTCACCTAACTATGCCATTGTCTCTACGCTACCCCTTTAAAAAAAAAAAGGAAGATAATGGAGTCTTCAATCTATGGTTTAGTGATCTTGGTTTTGATTTGTGGCCATAAGGATATATCGAGAAAAAGTGAACAAGAAAAGCATGGAAGCCTTTGTTGAATGCTTTGCTAAAATCTAAGTACACCACCAAAAAATCAAGTGCTACTCTTGGCACAATCTCTTCCTGATGAAGCCATGCTGGATTTTGATGATGGTGGTTTCCTTTTCTGGATGTGCACCAATTATTCCTTTCTGCCAAGAATGAAAATCAAGTTCACTAGCCCATAGATTGAAGACTCCATTGTCTTCCTTGCTCTTTAAAAAAAAAAAAGGTGGGGGAAGGGGAATATTTCCTCTTTTCTAGTCATACCTGAAAAGCTAGAAGAAACTAGAAAGGCCATCGAGTCCAATGTCCTTATTTTTACACATGAAGAAACTAAAGCTTAGCAAAGCTAAGTAACTTGTCCAGGTTCACACAGACAGTAAGTGTCAGAGCCAGGATTCAAACCCAGATCTTCTGACTCCAAATTTAGCACTCTTTTAACCATTTTACCATCTTTGGTACTACATTTGTTCTCCATTGTCTTTCAAAGATGGCTGAGGATGATCTACAGTAATCACATTTAATAGTTCTACCCCGTGATGTTACCCATCTGCACCAAGTGCCCCCTCAAGAGCAGCTAAATGCTTTCATACTATCTTCCTGCTAATCATGAGTTATCAACTCCCAATTGGACATTTTTGTTCTGTCTTTTCTGTGGTTCTGTAGTTACCATGTTGCCTCACCCTTTCCTGAATCTCACAAACAAGGATCACAGGATTTAGAATTAGAGGGCATGTTAGAGATTTTATTATAGATGAGAAGACTGAAGTCTGAAGAGTTTGAGCAATTTGCCCATGACCACATTGACAGGAAGAAGCGAAACATTAAAAACACAGATTTGTTGGCTCTCTATTCAGTGCTCTTTCTGCTTCATCATAGGGTATCATCTAACTGACTCATCCCTGGCTAAGGGCTGGAGTAGCTGCTTCCTTAGGACTTGCTAGATTTGGCTTCAGTTCTTCACAACTTTAGTTCTTATCTTTATTGATCTTTATTTATTTCCCAAACAACCTTGTTGTATTGTTAGTGGGAACATTGGTTAGACAGGTAGGTGGCCCAGTGGATCGAGCACTGGACCTGGAATCAGGAAGACTCATCTTTCTGAGTCTGAATCTGGCCTCAGAAACTTACTAGCTGTGTGACCCTGGGCAAGCCACTTTATCCTCTTTGCCTCACTTTCCTCATCTATAAAATAAGTGGGAGAAGGAAATGGAAAACTACTGCAGTATTTTTGCCAAGAAAACCCCAAATGGAGTCACAAAGAGTCATCACAACTGAGACAAGTAGACAGCAACAACAACAACAAAGTCAGTGGGAGCATCTTTGATGGATGAAAGTTAGTTTTGTAATTATAAGGTTGTGTATACAGTCACCATAGACTCCAACCTAAGTGGGAAATGTTACTTTTAGGTCCAAATCTTTTTTACCTTGAGCTTATTTCATCCTTGTCTCTTAAAGAGACCATTCATATCAGTGTGATCTCCTCATCAACACACCAGGAACATTTAACAAGTCGACATCATGTATGGGAATGAAGGAATAACAATAATTACAATCCAGCGATGAATGCCTTAAATTATGAATTTGTGGGACACTAAATTTTATCCCAGTGGGGGTAAAAACATGCCCCAAAATAAAAACTGAAGTGAAACTGTCTATAATAATCATCACTTTCTTTTCTAGGGGTTGTTAATCTTTACAAAGCTCTTTTCTCACAATAGTCTTGTGAATTAGTATGAGAATTATTTGCCAATCTCATAGATGAGGAAAATGAGGCCCAGAGAGGTTAAGCAAGTTGCCCATGGTGCACAGGCACACATGTCCGAGGTAAGATATGAAACCAGGTGCTCTGACTCCACAGAGCCTTCCCACAATACCCACCACATGCAAATCTGGAAGAATTAGCTGGACAAAGAGCAATCTCCTCCATAGAAATAGGAAAGTTTGGAGGAGAGATGAGTTTAAGGAAGAAAATAATGAGTTTTGTTTTGGAAATGTTGAGTTTGAGATGCTTATGGCACATTTGGATGGGAATATAGAGCATGGAGAGAGAGGAGGGAGAAGACAGACCAGGACAGAGGTTTGGAGAGAGACCCATCATTAGGGGAATGTGGAAAATGACAATCCAGCAAAACAGACTGAGAAGAAGCTGTCAGAAAAGTAGAGGAAGAACCATGTGAGAGCATGTTACAGGAGTCGAGGGATGAGGAAAAAGCTTCTAGATGGCTGACAATTTCCAAAACTTCAGATCAGTCATGGAGAACAGGAACAAAGAAGAGACCATCAGATGCAGCAGCAAAGAGATTATTGGTAACCCTGGAGAGAATAGTTTCAGTCATGTGGTCGGTCTGGAAGTCAGATCACAAGATGAGACGTGAGGAGGAGGCAAGGCAGTGCAAGAAGACTGGGTCATTTTTTCTAACAGTTTGGCTGTGAAAGGAAGGATCATTGGATCATAGGAGAGATATACGACGATAGGTTGAGGACTTGGCAGGGTCAAGGGAAGGTCTTTTTTTTTCCAGAATCAGAGAGACCTAGACCTATCTGTAGACAGCATGGGGGAGGGTTGCAGTAGCTAAGGATAGATTGAAGATGAGAGATATCAGGGCCTTGAATCGGTGACATCAGGATCAGTTGAAGGACCTGGGTATGTTTAGCCAGAAGAAGAGAAGATTTGACAGTGCCTGATAATGATCTTCAAGAACCTAAGGACTTGTTGTTTCGACCAGGAATTAGAATTTTTCTGTCCCTAGTGAGCATAACCAGGAACCAGGAACAAGCAGAAGCTGAATAAAGGAAGCTTAGGCTTGATGTCAGGGACAACTTCTAACAAATAGGACTGTCCAAACGTGGGATGTTCTGCCCAAATAAATAGTGGGCTCCCCCTCTTTGGGAGTCTTAAAGCAGAAACGGGATGGCTGCATGTCATGAATGTTATAGTAGGGATCACTTTCATGTGTGAGTTGGACCACATGAACGACGAGGTCCCTTCCAAATCTCCAGTTCCATGATTTCCTAATTGTGGTTGAGTGATATTGAAAAAGCAAGATTTCAGAGTGGATGAGATCAAGAGCATAAGGATCAGAGTTGGCTTTGGCAAAGACAAAGGACAAGTCTTCATTAAAAATTAGAATGAAGAAAATATTAAGGATTTGGGGTGTAGACTAGGAGAGAAGCTCACAATGGATGGTCATTATTTTCTGAGGAAAGTACGAGGTAAGATCTACTTCTGAAAGGGAGGGAAGCGTGTGGTGTAGGAATCATGATGAGTGAAGAGGTCTAGAAGGAACAGCCACTGCAAGGGAGCGTGATAGTTAACCCGGGAAGAATAAAAGGATTGTCACATGCAATTAGGGACCAGGAGCAATGAGCTAGCACAAATTCATAGTAGACCCATTTGGCACAGTTGTATGGAGTTGTATGTATGTACTGGAGAAGTCTGACAGTGGAGGTAACACAGGGTTCAGGCTTAGTCAGGTATAAAGAGCAAGAGAATGATGGGGACAAAAGATTCAAGGGCACAGGATAGACCATGGGTGAATTGGTTACCTTCAGGTTTAGGACCTCAAAGGGAGGAGCAATGAGGCCACATGAGGGATAATGAGCCAACTGGGAAAAGAGGGAAAGGTTTAATGGCTGAAGGCTGACATGAGACTAAAGAACTGGTTTGGGAGGAGTGTGACAGAGCAGGCACCCATTCCACTACATTCTTTCTACTAAATTAAAATGCCTCCCATAATGAAAGCTAAGCTTAGGGGAAAATGAAAGAAGAAATCACTTCGCCTGATCCTATTACTTAACCATCAGAAGTCTATAATCTACCTAAGGCTCTACACAACCTGGCTCCAATGTACATTTCCATCTTTATCTCATATAGTCTATGCTCCCACCAAGCTCTGTAACTAGCCGTGTCCCTGAACATAACCAGAGTTTCCCTGCTTTAGAGTCTTACTATGCCCTCTTTTCAATACCCAGGGTGCCCTTGCCCACACTAAAAATTCTATTCATACCAGTTGAAATTCTATCCATTTTCTAAGAACCAGTTCAATTACCACCTTCTCCAAAAAGGCTTCCCTAATTCTTCATGGGAAATTATATTTTTCATTCCTCAGACCTCATACGTCTCTTTCTTTGTACCTCCCCTGTGTACTTGCCATTTTTTTTTTTTTACTTTTATTAGAAGATGAGAGAATTTAGACCTGGAATGAACTTTAGATCTAAGATTGCATATTTTCTAGCCTAATTCAGGCTCTCATCACCTCTCATCTAGCCTATTTCAATTGTCTGAATTCCCTGCCTGTAGTTTCTCACCAATTTGATCCATCTTCCAAAAAGCTGCCAAACTGATATCCTTAAAACACAGCCATACCCCTATGCGAAGCCCCCCTAAATCTTCAGTGGCTCCCTACTTCCTCTTCAGTCTGACATTTAAAACCCTCCACAATCTACCATCTACTTACCCTTTCATTCCCCTGGACTCACTCTCTGTTCCAGTCAAACTGCTAGTTCTTAACCATAACAACCTTCGGGTCTTTGTATTTTCCTATATCAGTATGGGCTTCATATTTAATTACTTATCTATATGCTGTCTCTCCACATTGTACTCCACAATGAGATGTACACTTCTTGAAATCTCACCTGGCAAGCTAGATTTGAACCCTTATTCTGTCAATTCTCACCTGTGTGATCCTGTGAAGTCCCTTTCTTTCTCTGGACCTCAGACAAGATCATTCTTCTGGGGTCCCTTCCAACTTTCACATATGAAGGTTCTTCTTGCCCTGGCATTTGATTTTAAAATTCTACTTTCCAATGGCCTAAGGTCAAGATTTAAGGTTCCATGACCTATGTTCTAAGGTCTTATTCAGCTTTGCCATTATACATTCTATGCTTCAAAGTCCCTTATAGCTCCTATATCCATTCTATAAATTTCAACAGCAATTACCTTCTATAACGATTTAACAGGTTTCTAGGAGCTTGGGCACTTGATAAGGAAATTGGGTGGGGGGAATCTGAAACATGAAGATGCTTGTAATCATTGGAATTTTTTTTATTGTTTGATACTATCATGACAGGATTCAAATATGGTGATACTTAGGCTAAACAGTCCTAATACCCATAGAGCATATAGGCAAAGAGAGACAGTTTTTATACTTTTCCCACTGTTCTGACTTACCCTTCTTTCAAGCAATTAATTTTCCCAGCTTCTAATTGGATAAAACTCCTGATGGATTACAGAGGCCTATGAACTCCTACTCTTCTGTTACCTTCTCCCAATTTCTGATCCCAATAAAGAAATGCCCCCAAACCAAACCTTACCCGAGTTTGGCATCAGTAAGTGACCCTGAGAACTTCTCCACCACATCTGGGTCTGATTAGGAATGCCCCCTCCCACATCTGGCACCAATTACCTGCTCTCCACTAATCCCATTTTAGGGTATAAAACTTCCCTGCTTGAACCCCAACTTTGATCGTTTATTCTCTCCAACATGAATCCCTTCCCCTCATGCTGGGTGAGTTTCTTGCTCCTGTGGGGATGAACCTTTATCTATATTGCTATATAAAGTGTATGTGTTTATGCTCTTTTTTTTGACTGCTTGCTGTGTTGCATAATAATAAGTCTCTTGTTTGTAATGATTTCTTGAGTACTAATTTACTGTGAATACCCTAACCCAAGTCTTTGCTTTAATCCAAGCCATAAAGCCAAATAAAACAATGTTTTATTAGGAGGAGATATTTTATCCAGCAAGGTCACTCCACCCATTTATGGATGCCAAACTGGAAAATAATACCTTTTTGAAAGAAATATGTTCCATACCTGTGTGGGACTTTTCAAGGTGACCACTTTTTCAGTCCTTAAAAGCTAATGAGCTCTCTTTTTCCATTCCTCAGAGGCACCCTTAAAAGCTGATAATTTCTCTGTGCTGCTACAATGCAACTATACCACCAATATCTCTTCCATTTACTTCCTTATTTCATGGAGAAGAAATAAGTGTTTCATTCTAGGAATAGCTTCACCTGACTTATCTACAGCAATCCTCTGAAATCCCTTGCTTCCTTCTCTCTCTCCCACAATATATTATAGTCACAGAAATCCCAGGAAACCTAACTGCTAAATGACTTTCCTAAAATTCAAACTCAACTACAACTCGATGTAACAATTCAGTTCAATCATTATTAAGTACCTATGAGCTCATTTTTTAAAAATTGGAAATACAGAAATGAATGAAAATGGCAATCTCTGCCCACAAGAACATGTAATCTGGCAATAATGATAACTCACAACTCCATAGCAGTTCTTGGTTTACAAAACGTTCTCCTCTGAACAAATTCTTGAGGTATACTTAGTACAGTGACTGGAACGTAGTAGGCACTTAATACCTCTTGGTAGTTAATACGTAATGTTGATTAAACAGCTATTATTACTGTTTTACAAATGAGGAATCCAAGGCTTGGAGGAATAAAGTGACTTACTTATGCAGCTAATAAGGACCAGCATGAGAGCTGATCCCCATTGTTGGAATGCTCACCCCACCTGTCTCTACCTCCTGGTTTCCCTGGCTTCTTTCAAGTCTCAGCTAAAATCTTCCTTTCCACAGGAAGCCTTTAGCCCTCTGTACTAGTACCTTCCCTCTGAAATTACATTCTCTCTACTTGGTCTATGTCTTCCTTCGTACATAGTTGTTTGCAAGTTGTCTCCGTTAAAATGTAAGCCCATTTTTGCCTTCCTTTGTATCTCCAGAGCTTACCACAGCCCCTGGCACATATTAGCTGCTTTAAAAATGCTAGTTGACTTACTTGACTTGAAAATATGTACAAAATACATATCAAGTAAATTTGGGGGAGGAGTGCACTAAAGGTCAGCAAAGGCTATCACTAAATCAGAGTTTTAAAGGAAAGTGAGGTTAGAATACACAAAAGCTTGATCACTGAATAGTTAGTGCTCTTCTACTTTGCAGCATGAAAACATATAAACTGTTAATACTCCTAGTTTTTGGCAGGGTTGAGTGGGAATGTTGATACATGGAAACAAATTTTACAAACTTGGCCAAGTGAATTGTCAAATGCTTGAGTCTTTCTCCTGCGTATTTTATTCATCAAAAGGGTATGTCTTTGAGGGTAACTGACAGGGCTCAAACACATTGGTGAGTTAGAGAGATGTCTACCCCAAACATGGGAAGATTGCCCCTGGTAGAATGAGTGGATGAGAACAATTTGTTCTAATGGCCACGAAGGTAACTGAAGCAGGATTGTGGAGCACTTAGAGCTTGGTCAGACATCAAAGACACCAAGGTCATCCATTGCATCGGGCATCACCAGTCATCTTGATTTTTGTCCTGCCACTGGACTTTGATGACTTTGAAGGAGAGAATGAGGCTGACAACTTTGTACGACTTTGCCTCACTTAAATCCAATCCACACACAAGTCAAGATATTACCCCTTGATGCCATTGATGCTCTTCAAAAATGAAGAATGGGGGCAGCTAGGTGGCACAGTGGATAGAGCACTGGCCCTGGAGTCAGGAGGACCTCAGTTCAAATCTGGCCTCAGACACTTAACACTTACTAGCTGTGTGACCCTGGGCAAGTCACTTAAAAATGAAGGATGGACAACATGTCTTTGAAGATGAGAAGTTGCCTGCTTCTTACTTAAAGTCAAATAGTATGTTTGGAAATGAGAAGACTAGAAATTGCACATGCAAGAAAAATCTTTCTCCAAGTACTGGTTGAAAAATAAAGTCTATCTCCCTACCCTCCATTTCAAACCCTAGCTGGAGTAAAGGGTACTCCCCAATCATCATCAATAGAGTCCAGAGCAGAGTTCACTGACAACTCATTGAAAGTAATAGAAGTAACTTATCCTATCCTCTTGTTCCTAATTTTGCTGAGATGATGCTTATCTAACTTGGTCATCATTCCTGGGGTTCCATTCAACTCTGGCAGGCAACAATTCCTGGCTGATTTATGGTTGCCTCCCATATCATTCACTTGTACCTGGAAGATGCTACTGGCACCAGATTCCATGACTAAAGTGGGGGGAAGGAAGGAAGGACCAAGGTATTTCCAAGAAGCAATAACATGTTTCAGGCATAAAAGGAAATCTAGAACTACTCAACCAAGTGCCAACTTTTATGCCTGAAACATGTCTCTTGGCTTCACTGTAGTAATGATACTGTCCATGATATTTCCCATACTTTAGGAAATTGCCCTGAGTACCTATAAAATTGTGTCACATATAGTATGGATCTCCGATTCGTGTGTTCGATCCAGTTCAATGACTCCTTCCAATTTTGTCTTCTTAAGAGTGATGACCACTTTTTCACGTGAGGTTTGGAGGATGGTGATGAAGCCAAGATAGCAGAGCTTGAGTGGAAGAGTTCTTCCATTGTCAATGATGAAAATAGGATGTTAGAAGAATATAGTCTTCCCCACCTCATAAAGATAATTCATTCCCAAAAAAGCCTTCATAGTACACTTCTTGGGGAAAATGTAATTACTTTTCATTTCAGTGGGGCAAATTTTTATTCTCCTGAGGTCCAAAATTAACCCTTGCATTCAATGTTTATGTAATTAAATCTTTAATGCAAAAAAAAGGCAAAGACAAAAAAACCAATGAAATGATATGACACTCACTGAACAAGTTGACATTGTGTGAAAAGATGAAAAGAAGTTTGGGGGAGATTCTGAGGAGAGTCACTTTAACAGTCTCTTGATTTTAAGGAGCATGAAGGTCAAGACTACCCTTCTCATAAACTAGCAAACCAAAAGTAATCTGAGAGGACAATTCTGAGGAGACGACCCAGTGATGGCTTTCATTTCTCTGTGCTCAGTCACTCCCGAAATACTATGAGAAATGTAAATTGGTTGTTGTAAATGTGATTAAATTCCTTGAAAGACAAAGTAGGGATATGAAATGCAAGTCCTCATGAAACTCGAATTCTTATAACACAAATGAGCGTATGTCAGGGAATGACTGTTTGCAAAGCCAAACACCATAGTAATGTGTGTTATTATTATTATCTTGGTAATCATCATCATCATCACCACCATCATCTCAAAAGAATTCCACTGTGTGTCTCAACAGTTCCTGTAAACCATCTGGCTGGGTCCAGCCAACCTTCTGAATGCCAGCTGTGCCTCAACACATTCCTGTTCCCTCTTGAATAAGCCTGTGAGTTAAGTCCTTGGTCTTTGTCAATCATTTGTTCTAACTAAGCTGACCACATAGTAATCCAGAGGGCATCTCTGCTCTTTTAAGGACAGAAGCCTGAGAATCTTGAAACATTCCCCACTTTCTGGAAACACAAGCCACATTTCCCTTATAATCCACAGAAACATACTTGAAATACCCCATAGAACTAGCCTACCATATTAACCCATATATTCTTTCCTACCATTGGGAGAAGGAAACCAAATGTATTTTTTTCACTACATAAACCATCCTGACTCCCACAAGACCTCCTCCTGCTCTAGGCTTGAAAACTCTGTTACTTTTTTTCTGAGTTGAAATAGCAACCATGGCAGCCTGCAGAGGCTTCCTGGAGATTCTGAGAACATCAATCAGGTTCACAGTTGAAGACAAGAAGAAGAGGATGGCAATTCCTAGCCAAAAGCACTTCCACCATGATTTTTATTATAATTCCATTCTTCCATTAGGGAACACATCCCATAAGACCACATATACTCTGTCCATACAACAGTAGGCAAGAGCATTACCATTTCGATCCAAATATAAGCTTTACTTTTTTAAAACATTCGCTTTGTATGAAACCTGAGGACAGCCCATAATAATCACATTCTTAGTAAGAAGGTAGCTTACAACCATGTTCTTAATGAAAGAACTACCTACAACTTCACTCTTGCTAAGAAAAAATGGCTTTTAATCCCATTCTTGGTAATAAAACAATCTCTAATAATACACTGTCCAAGAGAACAATCTACAATAATACTATGTAAGAGAGTAGCCCGCAATCATCCCATTAGTCAGAAAATGGCTTACAAAAATCACACTCGGTAAAAGAATAAGGAAAAGTAACAGATATGAGGAAAACCATGATGCTTAAAATGAATAAAACATCTTTAATTGAATCGAAACCTGTATCTCATTTTGGAAATGTAATATACATTCAGAAATGACACAGTCGTTTAGAGGCCTCAGACTAGAATTTGCCACTGGCTAGGGCAGAGAAAGGAAACAGCAAGTCATAATTTGCTTTTCTCCTATTCCCTAACACCACATCTAGATGTTACTTTCTCTCCATTCTTCTTATCACTTTCCCTTTTCATCTTCTGTAGCTTATCCTAACCATATAACAGTACAGTAGTTGACAAATAACACATGAAAGGTTTATTAGATCAATGCTCCCTCATACCCTGGACATTAGAGCAACAAGCCGGAGATGCAGCATAATTCTGCCCCTTTTTCACCACAAACAGGGCATGGACTCCCAAAACTTGGAACTTGAAAATAAATTTCATGTGGAAACATGACTCTCTACTTCCCTATTTTTTCGTAGTTTTTTTTTTACAAACACTGATAGAAATACAGCTATCTTCACAAATGGGATCTCCATTACAATTTCTTATTTATTTTGTTCGTTTTTCATTCTAATCTCAGGGGGTCATAAAATTATCGTCCCCCTGCTCATTGTATACTGAAAACACCAATGGGAAAAAGAATGGATGGAAATGCCTGAATAAACTTACATGTATAAATCTGGTTATTTTATAATCATGAATGGTTGCTGAGATAAAAATAATTCTACTTGGTTGGATAAGTATGAAGAACATATGACAACTGGATGCCACAATCTCAGATGTGGAAGGAACCATAAAACATAGATTATCAGAGTTGGAAGAGATATTAGAACACAGAGCAAAGAATATCATGGCAACAAGAACCCTCGGAAAGAATTTCTTAGCAAAATTTCTTGTCCAAACAAAAGTGGAACTAAGGCTGTTAGGTCCTCAACCACAGGATGCATGACCATCTGTCAGAATGCTGTGGGAGTACTGGGGCCCAAGTAGGATGGGTTGGACTAGAGGACCTCTGAATTCCTATCCAACTGAGATCAAATGAGTCAAGGAAAATGGACCAGAGCTAGAACATCAGCAGCTTAGAGATAGTCTGTCTAATCTAGCACAAGCTTTTTACAGAAGAAGAAACTGGTCTGAGACAAGCCTAGTGATATGATTTCTTCAATTAGTAGTGGAGTTAGAACTAGAATTAGCACTTTTGACAAACATCTAAGTCCAAGTGAAGTAATTTCTCTTAATAAAACACATTTCAGACATTTCATTTCCATCTGGTGACCTGTGCCTGTTCCCAGCTGTACTTTGTGTCTTCTCTGTTTTGGGTGCAGTATTAGTGTCAAAATCTCCTTACTGTCTATTTATAGAGGAGAGAAAATCTAAACAAGAATGTTTAAATAAGATGATAGATAATTAAAAGTTAATTAGTGTGGTATAGATGGCAACTGCCATAGAAGTCCTGAAGACACTGTCAGCTGAGGTCAGCAGGAAAAACTTCAGTGGGGAGGTAGAACTTTGAATCTTGAAAAGGAGATGGAATTTGGATAGAGAGGAAAAAACTAGGAAATCTACAGAAACATTATAATATACACAGTTGTTCTATAATTCACCAAAGCAAATTAATATTCACTCTTCTAGTCTTTCAATTTGGTTCAATTTAGTTCACTATGAAAATGTTTTATATAGAAATATAAACATACATTTTCCTCCTTACCATTAAACTTGAAAAATTAGATGAGTTCAGAGTGTGTTATTCATCTACACAAACATCTTTGAATCATGGATCCAGGAGCCTGGGCCAGGCAGGCCATTATTAAAGACTCTGATCTAGCCAACACATTCCACACTCAAAGCTGTCAAGACTTAATGGAAGTCTTGACTGAAGTGGCTCTGCATCCCCATTAAATGAAGAAGCAAAGTTTTAGCCTGATCAGCATGAATAGCTTTATACATATCCATGCATACACACACTTGCATTGATGGAGATATGCACTAGTGGACATGCAGCAATTAACCTTTTGGGAACAGATTTGTGATTCCATTGCTATAGCAAGCACCTCATAAAAAAAAAAAAGTCCTCTGCCAATGCAGACCTTCACCTTCTCTGCAGCTCACTATCTTAGCTGCTGAGACTTGGTCAGCATTAGCGTATGTCACAGACAGAATTGACTTCTCCATGGACTATGCTACCCTACATCTAATGCTACAGATGAGCTGTTGTCTATGTTTTCTTTTCTTTTTTTATTAAATTTATTTATTTATTTATTTTTACTTTTCAACATTCACTTTTATAAAATTTTGAGTTCTAAATATTTCCCCTCCCTTCCCTCCCCTCGCCCCAAGATGGTCTGCAATCTGATATAGGCTATACATGTACAATCATATTAAACATATTTCCACACTAGTTGTGTTGTGAGAGAAAAATCAGAACAAAAGGGGAAAACCACAAGAAAGAAAAAAGAGAGAGAAAACTGTATACTTCAATCTGTGTTCAGACTCCATATTTCTTTCTCTGGATGTGGATAGCATTTTCCTTCATGAGTCTTTTGGAATTGCTTTAGATCATTGTATTGCTGAAAAGAGCCAAGTCTATCAAAGTTAGTCATCACACAATGTGGCTGTTATTGTGCACAATGTTCTCCTGATTCTGCTCACTTCACTTAGCATCAGTTCATATAAGTCTTTCCAGGTAATTCTGAAATCTGCCTGCTCATCATTTTTATGGAACAATAGTATTCCATTATATTCATATACCACAACTTGTTTAGCCATTCCCCAATTGATGAGTATCCCCTCAATTTCCAATTCTTTGCCACCACAAAAATAGCTGCTATAAATATTTTTGTACACGTGGGTCCTTTTCCCTTTTTTATGATCTCTTTGGGATACAGACCTAGTAGTGGTTTTGCTGGATCAAAGGGTATACAGTTTTATAGCCCTTTAGGCATAGTTCCAAATTTGGCTATGTTTTCAAACACTCAGATGGATCTATGATATTGTCAATGTGGATATTTCCTCCAATAAGACCATAATAAGTCCACGCCTGCCTGTGTGAGTCTTCTCCACATCATCCTAAAAGTTTACCATAAGACCCAACATGCACAGGCCTTCTCCACTTTCTCCTGACTTCAAAAGGATCACACAGGCTATCTGTTGATTATTCCTTACTGTCATCACATGGACAGCTCTATCCTCTTTTTCAATTGTATGTGTATTTGACAATATCCTTTAGCCAAGTTCTTTGTCATAGTTCCTTATTTGTTAGGTATTGCAGTCAGTTCACACCCACAATATATCTCCCCACTGATCTCTCATTTTTAATTCTTTGGAGAATGCTGTATTCCAGAGCTAGCTCTTGTAAAACCACCATAGGAGAATAATGTGGTGAGAAATAAACCCATTTTAGGAGGAATGTTTGGGGTCACTAAGGGCCTTTCCAACTTTCTGAAGGTAATGTAGTTTTTTAAAATTTATTTTGGGGCCCAAATGTCTGTCCCATTTGCAGTGCTTATCCAAAATACAGATATATAGATATGCATGTATTTATGTATATGTATATATGCATACATGTATATATATTGCAAATGTACACATATATACACACACTGATAAACTGTATAAAATAATAACTGCATATATGTATTTAAATGAAAATTTTATTGTATATAATTATATTATGTATATCATAGTGCAATATGTATTTATATACTCAGTATATATATATATATACATACACACATTAATGTATGTGTATATTGTACATATACACACTACTAGATAAACTCGATATCATCGTCATCCCGTAACCATAAATCATTCTTGGGACAATAAGTATTTTTTATCCACTTGGTTTTTCCATCAGGAGTAGATGGGTTTAAATCTTTTGAGTGGCTATGTGTCTCATCCAGGAGGCTCTTAAGTGTCCTAGGATTTGATGGAACCAGAACACTGTTATCTAGAAACAGAAACTATAGCTATATTTAGACATGTCTTCTTCCTTCTTCCACCCCCCCCTTTCTCTATCTCTCTTACACACACATTATTGTATTATTAACTATACATATTAAATTGTACACATATAGTTAAACATAACTATATGCATATATACACATGTGTGTATATATAAATACATGTATGTGTGCATACATAATTATCTAAAGAATATATATAATTATAGTGTATAGATAATAGGTTTGTGTGTGTATGTATATATAATGCATGTGTGTATGCTCAAGCATATATATGTGTAGACATATGCATGCATATATACACATGCATATTCTATGTGAACATAATTATGCATAGAGAATATATAATGATAGTATACATAGATAAGCATCGTATGCATATCTGCATGCATGTGTGTGCATACATATGCGTGTTTGTATATATATAGTTCTAGCTAGAGAATATGTATATATGTGTACAGAGATGTATATGTGTATACACATACATGTGTATGTACATATAATTCTATCTAGAAAATATGTATATATAGTTACAATATATCTGTAAATAAATAGGTTTATGTATATGTGTATATAATTATGTCTAGAGAATATATGTATAACATAAAGCTACACTACATAGGAAATATATTTAAAATAATCTATAGATGTTGATTTATAATCTGTATAATAATGGATTATATAGTATACTGTATTATACTGTATATTATACAGTATTCTGTGTTATACAGTATATTATACAGTATACTGTGTTATATGGTATATTATACAGTATACTGTGTATAATACTGTCTATATAATACTAGATATGACTTTCTAGTATTATACAGACATGTACATGCACATACACAAACACACACAAATATTCATTACATTATAAAGTCCCATACATTCTATAAACTGGCATTCTATATACTTGTTGTCTCTTGAAGCTAGATTATTTCCAGATTTAAAATTCTGCTTCCTATGTTCTGACAGGGGTGGGGAACCTGGGGCCTTGAGGCCACGTGTGGCCTTCTAGGTCCTTGGGTGCGACCTTTTGACTGAGTTCAAGTTTTACAGAACAAATCCTTTTATGAAGGGGATTTGTTCTGTGAAGTTTGGATTTAGTCAAAGGGCCACACTTGAGGACCTACAGGGCCACATGTGGTCTTGAGGCCGCAGGTTCCCCACCCCTGTAAATCTAAGGTCTCATCTGTCACTAACATTCCATCCTGTGTTTTCTAAAGATTTCTTCTAGCTTTGACATCCCTACATTCTAAGGTCCCATTCTATTCTGACCAGAATCCAAGAATTTGACAAATGTAAGGGATTCCTGATGAGTCTGCATGAGCCACATTAGTGGCAGAGAAGTTACTGAAGCAGAAGGCGCAGAAGATTTCCCATGCCACACAATGTTTTTTTTTAATATATTTTTATACTTAGGCTCAAATTGGAAGTGATTTTGCTCTCCATTTGAGCCTGATACCTACTTTCTGGGACTTAATTTCCACTTGGATAGAAAACTAGTGAATTAGTAGATAATGAGCCAATTTACTGCCTATGAAGGGCAGGTAGTAGACAAATTAATACTGGGAAATTGTCAGAATTCATTGCTGATTACTTTCAATGCTTATAAAAATTTATTGGTCCATTAAAATGCAAAACAGAAAATATCACACCCATTCCTTTGATAGGAGAACAGTTTTCTTGTTGCCATAGATTGTACTAGATAGTAAGCTTAGAGACCTGGGTTCTAGGTTCAGCTCTGCTCATCACTTACTATGTGACATTGGACAAGTCATTTCTCGTCTCTAGGCATCAGTTTCCCAATTTTCTTTTTTCTTCTCTTTTCTTTTTTTTTTTTTTTAGAGAGGCAATTGGGGTTAAGTGACTTGCCCAGAGTCACTCAGCTAGGAAGTATCATGTGTCTAAGGCCATATTTGAACTCAGGTCCTCCTGACTCCAGGGCAAGTGCTCTATCCACTGCACCACCTAGCTGCCCCTAGTTTCCCAATTTTCAAAATGAGGATCCTAGACCAAAAGATCTAAATTTCATCTTGTTGACTCTACCAAGAATGATCAGAAAAGATAAGACAGGTTTCTGACTCATTAATTCCCTGGAAGCGTCACCCTTTTGTCAGAAAAGCATGCTTTCTCTACTACCATTTGTTCTAACATACAGGCCCATTTCCACACTGGGAGACTCTACCTAGGGCCATCCTTATCTGACCATATCAGAAAAGCTGTGACAGTGGACAAACTGTGTAAGGCCCTCCATCAATCTGACTGCATCCTACTATTCCAGCCATATTTCACACTGCTTCATTTCATATTTTCCTTTGCAGACCAACTGGCTGTCCCCTGATGGACCCCAACCTGTCCCTCATGCCTCCATGCATTCACAGAGGTTTACCCCCAGTACCAAAACACTTCCTACTCATCTCCACCTATTGAAACATTTCCCTTCCTTCAATATAGGAGTGTAATTTTCTTTTTGACATCCCTAAAGTGTACCATGGGCTCCTTTCTCAAATTATCCAGCAATAATTGGTTCAGATCTCTGTTTTGCTCTCTGCCCACTTCTATCCCCCCACTAGTCACAATTTGCCTTTATTCATTGAACGTACTCAAAAGTGGAGGAGAGAGAAAACTTAGTTAGATATCATCCCTACCCATGTTCATCTCATATCCTTCCTATTTGATCTCAAACTTCTTGAAGGTAGAAATAGTTATCTTCTTTAAACTTGTATTCCAGCACCCAGCACATAAAAGAAGGAAGGAAAAAGGCATTTATTAAGCACCTGCTACATGCCAAGCGCAGTGCTAAATGTCTTACAAATATGATCTCATTTGACCCTCACCACAACCCCTTGAGACATAGGTGCTATTGTTTTTCCTATTTTGCAGTTGAGGAAATCAAAACAGGCAAAGGTGAAGTGAGTGACTTGTCCAGGGACACACAGCTATTAAGTGTCTGAAGCTGGCTTTGATCTCCAGTCTTTCTGACTCTAGGCTGAGAATTCTATGTACACCGTACCGCCTACCTGCCTTCTTTGTGCATGATACACTCCATATTTATTTGTTAAACTGAAGTGAATTAACTGAATCATATCAGATCATTCAAACTCCTTATTGTAGGGATGAGGAAACTGAGGGCCGAAGAGAGGGCACTCACCCAATGTCAACTATTCACAGAAGCAAGACTGGGAGTAAGGCATATTGATTCCCAGACTAATCCTAGAATATTGGACATCCAAGTCCCTAGCTTTGCAATTGAAGAAACTGAAGCCTGAAAGGCACAGGTGATTCTCCCGAGGTCATGCATCAAGAAAGTGATAGGGCATCCAATAAATATTTGTCAATGGATTGTTATTTTTTTTTAAACAGAGCTTTCATATGGACAGACTCAGACTTATTCAGTCTTCCCATGATTCCTTAAACAGAAACTTCAATTCATGGTCTATAGAAATTATAGGGGATACAAGTTTGCCTAAGTCTCATTGAGTGTCTCTAAGACATATATATGTCTTATTCATTATCACAGCATCTCCACAGGCAGTGGAGAAGGGCAGAAATAATGCAAAACATGGTTTCTAGCCTAGTTCCTCCATAGCCAGGGTGTGACCTTAGGAAGGCCCAAAAGCCTGTTGGAGGTTATACTAGGCCTAAGGAGAGATGGACTGCATCTTTTTTCATAATACCAAGTTTCATCTTTTTTTTTTTTAGTGAGTTCCCAGAAAGGGAAATTACTTTAGTGTGTGGGAGTTGACAGAAAAAGAAATACAAGGAGCACTTACTAGACGAAGTAAGTTGTGGGAGGTAATGTCTGCTGAGGGGAAAGAAGGCCTGAATTCCTTAGAGTAAAGCAGTTAGGCTGAAGGAAATAAACTTTCTCCAGGCAGGAAAAGAAACACCTTAGGGCCTAAGAGTATAACTCCCAAATGAAATGGGTTTTAGCTAACTTCTATATACATCTTCCATACAAGCTAACATCTGTCCAATAATGCTTTATTTAATTATAGCACCTATTTAGGGGCTATTTCCCCCATTTCCATCTACATTGGTGAGCTAGATCTCTAGAGCTTGGCTGACTATTCTCTCCTCAAAATTCCCAACATAATCCTGAGGAATTGGGAATGGTTTCTAGTACTCATACTAATTAAGAATTATAATAATTAACAAATTAATTTTATAATTTATTATTTTATAATTTAATAATTAATTAATAATAAATCAAATACTCATGAGCCCCTATCTATTGTGCTCTGTATTGATTACCAGCCAGCCCCTCTTAATCAGCTTTTAGAAAGGAGTATTTAATAATGTGGTATAGTAGAAGAACTGGTGGTACAAAAGCATCTTCCCAGGCCAAAGGATATGAACAGGTCATTTTCAGAAAAAGAAACCAAAGTTATTAATAGTCATATAAAAAGAAAGCTCTAAATCACTAATAATTAGAGAAATTAAAATTAAAATAACTCTGAAGTACCACCTCACATCCCTCAGATTGCTAACATGACAGAAAAGGAAAATAACAAATGTTGGAGAGGATGTGGAAAAATAGGGACATTAGTGCACTGTTTGATGGAGTTGTGCACTAATCCAACCATTCTGGGGAGCAATTTGGAAGTATGCCCAAAGGGCTATAATACCATGCATACCCTTCAACCCAACAATATCACTACTTGGTCTGTGTCCTAGAGAGATCAAAGAAAAAAAATATTTATAGCAAATGTATTTAAGGAAGCTCTTTTTGTGGTGGCTAAGAATTGGAAACTGAGAGGATGCCCATCAATTGGAGAATGGCTGGACAAACTGTGGTATATGATTTTAATAAAATATTATTGTATTATAAGAAATGACAAACAGAATGACTTTAGAAAAACCTGGAAAGACTTACATGAACTGATACAAAGTGAAGCGAGCAGATCCAGGAGACCATTGTACACAGTAACAACAACATTGTGTGATAAGCAACTTTGATAGACTGGCTCTTCTTAGCAATACAATGACCCAAGACAATTGCAAAGGACTCATGGTTAAAAATGCTATCCACCTCCAGAGAAAGAACTAATGTCAGCTGAATATAAACTAAAGAAAACTATTTTTTCTCTTCTTTCCTTCCTTTCTTCTTTTCTTCCTTCCTTTCTTTCTTCCTTCCTTCCTTCCTGCCTTCCTTCCTTTCCTTCTTTCTTGTTTGAGTTTTCTTTCACAAAATTACTAATATGAATAGTTTAAGATGATTGCACATGTGAAAAAATGATGAACAGGATGTTTTCAGAAAAATCCGGGTAGACTTATATGAACTAATGCAAAGTGAGGTGAACAGAATATACGGATGCTCAACTATAAAAAACTTAACTAATTCTTAGCAATACAATAATCCAAGACAATTCTGAAGGACTTGCGATGAAAAATACTATTCACCTCAGAGAAAGAAGTAATGGAGTCTGAAAGCAGATCTAAGTATACTTTTTTACTTTATTTTTCTTGAGTTTTTTTTTTTGTCTGCATTTCCTTTTGCAACATGGCTAATATGGAAATGTTTTGCATGACTGCACATGTATAATCTATATCAAATTGCTTGCTTTCTTAAGGAGGGAGAAAGTGAGAGAATTCAGAACTCAAAATTTAAAAAAAAACACGTTAAATTTTTTAACATGTAATTAAGACAAAACAAAATCAAATGAATTGAACTGAATTGAAAGATTTAACTATTCTGATCAATACAATGATCCACAACAATTCCAAAGGACTTATTATAAAAAATGCTGTCCACTTCCAGAGAGAGAACTGATGAACTCTGTTTACAGATTGAAGTATGCTGTACTTGATTTTTCTTGTCTTTTTTTTTTGACAACATGGCTAATATGGAAATGTTTTGCATGACTTCAGATGTATAATGGGTATCATATTGTATCATATTGCTTGCTTTCTCAGTGGGTGGGGTAAGGACTAAGGAGAAGACAAGAATTTGGAATTCAAAATTTAAAAATGAGACAAAAAAATTCGCCCTGAAGTTTGGGACACATTCTCTCACATGTACATATAGATTTCAGGGGAAAGTGAGCTCAAGCTTAGAGACCACATGTGGCCAAAGGATAATTATGGTTTGTGGTTATTGGAAATCCATTTACCCTTTTTTGGAGTCTTCATTAACTTCTCCTTTGGTATAGTTCTCTGCTAGACTCTGAGGGTTGGTGCCCTTAGAATGAATGAATGAATGAATGAATGAATGAATGAATGAATGAATGAA